>NW_028242335.1:0-112000 GCF_964263255.1 Lissotriton vulgaris
CAGGTGGATCATCGGTGTTAGAGCTAAAATTAGCATGTTTAAAGTGATTTTCATGCTTCCAGGGGCTCGGGAAGTGAATTAAATACTATTTGGAGGCATTTAATGTTCAAGCAAAACGGCAGATTTTTGACAAAAGAGATAAAACCCCCCCATTACGTCATGCTTCAGAAATGTGGAAAATGGTCTGTTTTCAAATGTTTTATTTTTGAACGTCAGTTCACATTTGTAGGTTGATCATCAGTGTTAGAGCTAAAATTAGCATGTTTAAAGTGATTTTCATGCTTCCAGGGGCCCTAAACACAAGATTTATGGAATGGTAAAAAGTGCATGAAAATGGCCAATTTACTCACTCTGAGTTCTCAAAAAGGGATTCTTCACCCCGGGAAGTTAATTAAATACCATTTGGAGGCATTGAATGTTCAAGCAAAAGTGGCTGATTTTCGACAAAAGAGATAACACCCCCCCATTACGTCATGCTTCAGAAATGTGGAGACTGGTCCGTTTTCAAATGTTTTATTTTTGAACGTCAGTTCACATTTGTAGGTTGATCATCAGTGTTAGAGCTAAAAATTAGCATGTTTAAAGTGATTTTCATGCTTCCAGGGGCTCGGGAAGTGAATTAAATACTATTTGGAGGCATTTAATGTTCAAGCAAAAACGGCTGATTTTTGACAAAAGAGATAACACCCCCCCATTACGTCATGCTTCAGAAATGTGGAAAATGGTCCGTTTTCAAATGTTTTATTTTGAACGTCAGTTCACATTTGTAGGATGATCATCAGTGTTAGAGCTAAAATTAGCATGTTTAAAGTGATTTTCATGCTTCCAGGGGCCCTAAACACAAGATTTATGGAATGGTTAAAAGTGCATGAAAATGGCCAATTTACTCACTCTGAGTTCTCAAAAAGGGTTTCTTCACCCCGGGAAGTTAATTAAATACCATTTGGAGGCATTGAATGTTCAAGCAAAAACGGCTGATTTTCGACAAAAGAGATAACACCCCCCCATTACGTCATGCTTCAGAAATGTGGAAAATGGTCCGTTTTCAAATGTTTTATTTTTGAACGTCAGTTCACATTTGTAGGTGGATCATCAGTGTTAGAGCTAAAATTAGCATGTTTAAAGTGATTTTCATGCTTCCAGGTGCTCGGGAAGTGAATTAAATACTATTTGGAGGCATTTAATGTTCAAGCAAAAACGGCTGATTTTTGACAAAAGAGATAAAACCCCCCCATTACGTCATGCTTCAGAAATGTGGAAAATGGTCCGTTTTCAAATGTTTTATTTTTGAACGTCAGTTCACATTTGTAGGTTGATCATCAGTGTTAGAGCTAAAATTAGCATGTTTAAAGTGATTTTCATGCTTCCAGGGGCCCTAAACACAAGATTTATGGAATGGTTAAAAGTGCATGAAAATGGCCAATTTACTCACTCTGAGTTCTCGAAAAGGGTTTCTTCACCCTGGGAAGTTAATTAAATACCATTTGGAGGCATTTAATGTTGAAGCAAAAACGGCTGATTTTCGACAAAAGAGATAACACCCCCCCATTACGTCATGCTTCAGAAATGTGGAAAATGGTCCGTTTTCAAATGTTTTATTTTTGAACGTCAGTTCACATTTGTAGGTGGATCATCAGTGTTAGAGCTAAAATTAGCATGTTTAAAGTGATTTTCATGCTTCCAGGGGCTCGGGAAGTGAATTAAATACTATTTGGAGGCATTTAATGTTCAAGCAAAAAACGGCAGATTTTTGACAAAAGAGATAACACCCCCCCATTACGTCATGTTTCAGAAATGTGGAAAATGGTCCATTTTCAAATGTTTTATTTTTGAACGTCAGTTCACATTTGTAGGTCGATCATCAGTGTTAGAGCTAAAATTAGCATGTTTAAAGTGATTTTCATGCTTCCAGGGGCCCTAAACACAAGATTTATGGAATGGTTAAAAGTGCATGAAAATGGCCAATTTACTCACTCTGAGTTCTCAAAAAAGGTTTCTTCATCCCGGGAAGTTAATTAAATACCATTTGGAGGCATTTAATGTTCGAGCCAAAACGGCTGATTTTCGACAAAAGAGATAACACCCCCCCATTACGTCATGCTTCAGAAATGTGGAAAATGGTCCGTTTTCAAATGTTTTATTTTTGAACGTCAGTTCACATTTGTAGGTGGATCATCAGTGTTAGAGCTAAAATTAGCATGTTTAAAGTGATTTTCATGCTTCCAGGGGCTCGGGAAGTGAATTAAATACGATTTGGAGGCATTTAATGTTCAAGCAAAAACAGCTGATTTTTGACAAAAGAGATAACACCCCCCCCATTACGTCATGCTTCAGAAATGTGGAAAATGGTCCGTTTTGAAATGTTTTATTTTTGACTGTCAGTTCACATTTGTAGGTGGATCATCAGTGTTAGAGCTAAAATTAGCATGTTTAAAGTGATTTTCATGCTTCCAGGCGCCCTAAACACAAGATTTATGGAATGGTTAAAAGTGCATGAAAATGGCCAATTTACTCACTCTGAGTTCTCAAAAAGGGTTTCTTCACCCCAGGAAGTTAATTAAATACCATTTGGAGGCATTTAATGTTCGAGCCAAAACGGCTGATTTTCGACAAAAGAGATAACACCCCCCCATTACGTCATGCTTCAGAAATGTGGAAAATGGTCCGTTTTCAAATGTTTTATTTTTGAACGTCAGTTCACATTTGTAGGTGGATCATCAGTGTTAGAGCTAAAATTAGCATGTTTAAAGTGATTTTCATGCTTCCAGGGGCTCGGGAAGTGAATTAAATACTATTTGGAGGCATTTAATGTTCAAGCAAAAACAGCTGATTTTTGACAAAAGAGATAACACCCCCCCATTACGTCATGCTTCAGAAATGTGGAAAATGGTCCGTTTTCAAATGTTTTATTTTTGAACGTCAGTTCACATTTGTAGATGGATCATCAGTGTTAGAGCTAAAATTAGCATGTTTAAAATGATTTTCATGCTTCCAGGGGCCCTAAACACAAGATTTATGGAATGGTTAAAAGTGCATGAAAATGGACAATTTACTCACTCTGAGTTCTCAAAAAGGGTTTCTTCACCCCGGGAAGTTAATTAAATACCATTTGGAGGCATTTAATGTTCGAGCCAAAACGGATGATTTTCGACAAAAGAGATAACCCCCCCCATTACGTCATGCTTCAGAAATGTGGAAAATGGTCCGTTTTCAAATGTTTTATTTTTGAACGTCAGTTCACATTTGTAGGTGGATCATCAGTGTTAGAGCTAAAATTAGCATGTTTAAAGTGATTTTCATGCTTTCAGGGGCCCTAAACACAAGATTCATGGAATGGTTAAAAGTGCATGAAAATGGCCAATTTACTCACTCTGAGTTCTCAAAAAAGGTTTCTTCATCCCGGGAAGGTAATTAAATACCATTTGGAGGCATTTAATGTTCGAGCTAAAACGGATGATTTTCGACAAAAGAGATAACACCCCCCCATTACGTCATGCTTCAGAAATGTGGAAAATGGTCCGTTTTCAAATGTTTTATTTTTGAACGTCAGTTCACATTTGTAGGTGGATCATCAGTGTTAGAGCTAAAATTAGCATGTTTAAAGTGATTTTCATGCTTCCAGGGGCCCTAAACACAAGATTTATGGAATGGTTAAAGGTGCATGAAAATGGCCAATTTACTCACTCTGAGTTCTCAAAAAAGGTTTCTCCATCCCGGCAAGTTAATTAAATACCATTTCGAGGCATTTAATGTTCGAGCAAAACAGCTGATTTTTGACAAAAGAGAAAACACCCCCCATTACGTCATGCTTCAGAAATGTGGAAAATGGTCCGTTTTCAAATGTTTTATTTTTGAACGTCAGTTCACATTTGTAGGTGGATCATCAGTGTTAGAGCTAAAATTAGCATGTTTAAAGTGATTTTCATGCTTCCAGGCGCCCTAAACACAAGATTTATGGAATGGTTAAAAGTGCATGAAAATGGCCAATTTACTCACTCTGAGTTCTCAAAAAGGGTTTCTTCACCCCAGGAAGTTAATTAAATACCATTTGGAGGCATTTAATGTTCGAGCCAAAACGGCTGATTTTCGACAAAAGAGATAACACCCCCCCATTACGTCATGCTTCAGAAATGTGGAAAATGGTCCGTTTTCAAATGTTTTATTTTTGAACGTCAGTTCACATTTGTAGGTGGATCATCAGTGTTAGAGCTAAAATTAGCATGTTTAAAGTGATTTTCATGCTTCCAGGGGCTCGGGAAGTGAATTAAATACTATTTGGAGGCATTTAATGTTCAAGCAAAAACAGCTGATTTTTGACAAAAGAGATAACACCCCCCATTACGTCATGCTTCAGAAATGTGGAAAATGGTCCGTTTTCAAATGTTTTATTTTTGAACGTCAGTTCACATTTGTAGATGGATCATCAGTGTTAGAGCTAAAATTAGCATGTTTAAAGTGATTTTCATGCTTCCAGGGGCCCTAAACACAAGATTTATGGAATGGTTAAAATTGCATGAAAATGGCCAATTTACTCACTCTGAGTTCTCAAAAAGGGTTTCTTCACCCCGAGAAGTTAATTAAATACCATTTGGAGGCATTTAATGTTCGAGCCAAAACGGCTGATTTTCGACAAAAGAGATAACACCCCCCCATTACGTCATGCTTCAGAAATGTGGAAAATGGTCCGTTTTCAAATGTTTTATTTTTGAACGTCAGTTCACATTTGTAGGTGGATCATCAGTGTTAGAGCTAAAATTAGCATGTTTAAAGTGATTTTCATGCTTCCAGGGGCTCGGGAAGTGAATTAAATACTATTTGGAGGCATTTAATGTTCAAGCAAAACAGATGATTTTTGACAAAAGAGATAACACCCCCCCATTACGTCATGCTTCAGAAATGTGGAAAATGGTCCGTTTTCAAATGTTTTATTTTTGAACGTCAGTTCACATTTGTAGGTGGATCATCAGTGTTAGAGCTAAAATTAGCATGTTTAAAGTGATTTTCTTGCTTCCAGGGGCCCTGAACACAAGATTTATGGAATGGTTAAAAGTGCATGAAAATGGCCAATTTACTCACTCTGAGTTCTCAAAAAAGTTTTCTTCATCCCGGGAAGTTAATTAAATACCATTTGGAGGCATTTAATGTTCGAGCTAAAACGGATGATTTTCGACAAAAGAGATAACACCCCCCCATTACGTCATGCTTCAGAAATGTGGAAAATGGTCCGTTTTCAAATGTTTTATTTTTGAACGTCAGTTCACATTTGTAGGTGGATCATCAGTGTTAGAGCAAAAATTAGCATGTTTAAAGTGATTTTCATGCTTCCAGGGGCTCGGGAAGTGAATTAAATACTATTTGGAGGCATTTAATGTTCAAGCAAAAACAGCTGATTTTTGACAAAAGAGATAACACCCCCCCCATTACGTCATGCTTCAGAAATGTGGAAAATGGTCCGTTTTGAAATGTTTTATTTTTGAACGTCAGTTCACATTTGTAGGTGGATCATCAGTGTTAGAGCTAAAATTAGCATGTTTAAAGTGATTTTCATGCTTCCAGGGGCCCTAAACACAAGATTTATGGAATGGTTAAAAGTGCATGAAAATGGCCAATTTACTCACTCTGAGTTCTCAAAAAGGGTTTCTTCACTCCGGGAAGTTAATTAAATACCATTTGGAGGCATTTAATGTTCGAGCAAAAACGGCTGATTTTCGACAAAAGAGATAACACCCCCCCATTACGTCATGCTTCAGAAATGTGGAAAATGGTCCGTTTTCAAATGTTTTATTTTTGAACGTCAGTTCACATTTGTAGGTGGATCATCAGTGTTAGAGCTAAAATTAGCATGTTTAAAGTGATTTTCATGCTTCCAGGGGCTCGGGAAGTGAATTAAATACTATTTGGAGGCATTTAATGTTCAAGCAAAAACAGCTGATTTTTGACAAAAGAGATAACACCCCCCCCATTACGTCATGCTTCAGAAATGTGGAAAATGGTCCGTTTTCAAATGTTTTATTTTTGAACGTCAGTTCACATTTGTAGGTGGATCATCAGTGTTAGAGCTAAAATTAGCATGTTTAAAGTGATTTTCATGCTTCCAGGCGCCCTAAACACAAGATTTATGGAATGGTTAAAAGTGCCTGAAAATGGCCAATTTACTCACTCTGAGTTCTCAAAAAGGGTTTCTTCACCCCAGGAAGTTAATTAATTACCATTTCGAGGCATTTAATGTTCGAGCTAAAACGGATGATTTTCGACAAAAGAGATAACACCCCCCCATTACGTCATGCTTCAGAAATGTGGAAAATGGTCCGTTTTCAAATGTTTTATTTTTGAACGTCAGTTCACATTTGTAGGTGGATCATCAGTGTTAGAGCTAAAATTAGCATGTTTAAAGTGATTTTCATGCTTCCAGGGGCTCGGGAAGTGAATTAAATACTATTTGGAGGCATTTAATGTTCAAGCAAAAACAGCTGATTTTTGACAAAAGAGATAACACCCCCCCCATTACGTCATGCTTCAGAAATGTGGAAAATGGTCCGTTTTCAAATGTTTTATTTTTGAACGTCAGTTCACATTTGTAGGTGGATCATCAGTGTTAGAGCTAAAATTAGCATGTTTAAAGTGATTTTCATGCTTCCAGGGGCCCTAAACACAAGATTCATGGAATGGTTAAAAGTGCATGAAAATGGTTAATTTACTCACTCTGAGTTCTCAAAAAGGGTTTCTTCACCCCGGGAAGTTAATTAAATACCATTTCGAGGCATTTAATGTTCGAGCCAAAACGGCTGATTTTCGACAAAAGAGATAACACCCCCCATTACGTCATGCTTCAGAAATGTGGAAAATGGTCCGTTTTCAAATGTTTTATTTTTGAACGTCAGTTCACATTTGTAGGTGGATCATCAGTGTTAGAGCTAAAATTAGCATGTTTAAAGTGATTTTCATGCTTCCAGGGGCTCGGGAAGTGAATTAAATACTATTTGGAGGCATTTAATGTTCAAGCAAAAACAGCTGATTTTTGACAAAAGAGATAACACCCCCCCCATTACGTCATGCTTCAGAAATGGGGAAAATGGTCCGTTTTCAAATGTTTTATTTTTGAACGTCAGTTCACATTTGTAGGTGGATCATCAGTGTTAGAGCTAAAATTAGCATGTTTAAAGTGATTTTCATGCTTCCAGGGGCCCTAAACACAAGATTTATGGAATGGTTAAAAGTGCATGAAAATGGCCAATTTACTCACTCTGAGTTCTCAAAAAGGGTTTCTTCACCCCGGGAAGTTAATTAAATACCATTTGGAGGCATTTAATGTTCGAGCAAAAACGGCTGATTTTCGACAAAAGAGATAACACCCCCCCCCATTACGTCATGCTTCAGAAATGTGGAAAATGGTCCGTTTTCAAATGTTTTATTTTTGAACGTCAGTTCACATTTGTAGGTGGATCATCAGTGTTAGAGCTAAAATTAGCATGTTTAAAGTGATTTTCATGCTTCCAGGGGCCCTAAACACAAGATTCATGGAATGGTTAAAAGTGCATGAAAATGGTTAATTTACTCACTCTGAGTTCTCAAAAAGGGTTTCTTCACCCCGGGAAGTTAATTAAATACCATTTCGAGGCATTTAATGTTCGAGCCAAAACGGCTGATTTTCGACAAAAGAGATAACACCCCCCATTACGTCATGCTTCAGAAATGTGGAAAATGGTCCGTTTTCAAATGTTTTATTTTTGAACGTCAGTTCACATTTGTAGGTGGATCATCAGTGTTAGAGCTAAAATTAGCATGTTTAAAGTGATTTTCATGCTTCCAGGGGCTCGGGAAGTGAATTAAATACTATTTGGAGGCATTTAATGTTCAAGCAAAAACAGCTGATTTTTGACAAAAGAGATAACACCCCCCCCATTACGTCATGCTTCAGAAATGGGGAAAATGGTCCGTTTTCAAATGTTTTATTTTTGAACGTCAGTTCACATTTGTAGGTGGATCATCAGTGTTAGAGCTAAAATTAGCATGTTTAAAGTGATTTTCATGCTTCCAGGGGCCCTAAACACAAGATTTATGGAATGGTTAAAAGTGCATGAAAATGGCCAATTTACTCACTCTGACTTCTCAAAAAGGGTTTCTTCACCCCGGGAAGTTAATTAAATACCATTTGGAGGCATTTAATGTTCGAGCCAAAACGGCTGATTTTCGACAAAAGAGATAACACCCCCATTACGTCATGCTTCAGAAATGTGGAAAATGGTCCGTTTTCAAATGTTTTATTTTTGAACGTCAGTTCACATTTGTAGATGGATCATCAGTGTTAGAGCTAAAATTAGCATGTTTAAAGTGATTTTCATGCTTCTAGGGGCTTGGGAAGTGAATTAAATACTATTTGGAGGCATTTAATGTTCGAGCAAAAACGGCTGATTTTCGACAAAAGAGATAACACCCCCCCATTACGTCATGCTTCAGAAATGTGGAAAATGGTCCGTTTTCAAATGTTTTATTTTTGAACGTCAGTTCACATTTGTAGGTGGATCATCAGTGTTAGAGCTAAAATTAGCATGTTTAAAGTGATTTTCATGCTTCCAGGGGCCCTAAACACAAGATTTATGGAATGGTTAAAAGTGCATGAAAATGGCCAATTTACTCACTCTGACTACTCAAAAAGGGTTTCTTCACCCCGGGAAGTTAATTAAATACCATTTGGAGGCATTTAATGTTCGAGCCAAAACGGCTGATTTTCGACAAAAGAGATAACACCCCCATTACGTCATGCTTCAGAAATGTGGAAAATGGTCCGTTTTCAAATGTTTTATTTTTGAATGTCAGTTCACATTTGTAGATGGATCATCAGTGTTAGAGCTAAAATTAGCATGTTTAAAGTGATTTTCATGCTTCCAGGGGCCCTAAACACAAGATTTATGGAATGGTTAAAAGTGCATGAAAATGGCCAATTTACTCACTCTGAGTTCTCAAAAAGGGTTTCTTCACCCCGGGAAGTTAATTAAATACCATTTGGAGGCATTTAATGTTCGAGCCAAAACGGCTGATTTTCGACAAAAGAGATAACACCCCCCCATTACGTCATGCTTCAGAAATGTGGAAAATGGTCCGTTTTCAAATGTTTTATTTTTGAACGTCAGTTCACATTTGTAGGTGGATCATCAGTGTTAGAGCTAAAATTAGCATGTTTAAAGTGATTTTCATGCTTCCAGGCGCCCTAAACACAAGATTTATGGAATGGTTAAAAGTGCATGAAAATGGCCAATTTACTCACTCTGAGTTCTCAAAAAGGGTTTCTTCACCCCAGGAAGTTAATTAAATACCATTTGGAGGCATTTAATGTTCGAGCCAAAACGGCTGATTTTCGACAAAAGAGATAACACCCCCCCATTATGTCATGCTTCAGAAATGTGGAAAATTGTCCGTTTTCAAATGTTTTATTTTTGAACGTCAGTTCACATTTGTAGGTGGATCATCAGTGTTAGAGCTAAAATTAGCATGTTTAAAGTGATTTTCATGCTTCCAGGGGCTCGGGAAGTGAATTAAATACTATTTGGAGGCATTTAATGTTCAAGCAAAAACAGCTGATTTTTGACAAAAGAGATAACACCCCCCCATTACGTCATGCTTCAGAAATGTGGAAAATGGTCCGTTTTGAAATGTTTTATTTTTGAACGTCAGTTCACATTTGTAGGTGGATCATCAGTGTTAGAGCTAAAATTAGCATGTTTAAAGTGATTTTCATGCTTCCAGGGGCCCTAAACACAAGATTTATGGAATGGTTAAAAGTGCATGAAAATGGCCAATTTACTCACTCTGAGTTCTCAAAAAGGGTTTCTTCACTCCGGGAAGTTAATTAAATACCATTTGGAGGCATTTAATGTTCGAGCAAAAACGGCTGATTTTCGACAAAAGAGATAACACCCCCCCCCCCCATTACGTCATGCTTCAGAAATGTGGAAAATGGTCCGTTTTCAAATGTTTTATTTTTGAACGTCAGTTCACATTTGTAGGTGGATCATCAGTGTTAGAGCTAAAATTAGCATGTTTAAAGTGATTTTCATGCTTCCAGGGGCTCGGGAAGTGAATTAAATACTATTTGGAGGCATTTAATGTTCAAGCAAAAACAGCTGATTTTTGACAAAAGAGATAACACCCCCCCCATTACGTCATGCTTCAGAAATGTGGAAAATGGTCCGTTTTCAAATGTTTTATTTTTGAACGTCAGTTCACATTTGTAGGTGGATCATCAGTGTTAGAGCTAAAATTAGCATGTTTAAAGTGATTTTCATGCTTCCAGGCGCCCTAAACACAAGATTTATGGAATGGTTAAAAGAGCATGAAAATGGCCAATTTACTCACTCTGAGTTCTCAAAAAGGGTTTCTTCACCCCAGGAAGTTAATTAAATACCATTTGGAGGCATTTAATGTTCGAGCCAAAACACCTGATTTTCGACAAAAGAGATAACACCCCCCCATTACGTCATGCTTCAGAAATGTGGAAAATGGTCCGTTTTCAAATGTTTTATTTTTGAACGTCAGTTCACATTTGTAGGTGGATCATCAGTGTTAGAGATAAAATTAGCATGTTTAAAGTGATTTTCATGCTTCCAGGGGCTCGGGAAGTGAATTAAATACTATTTGGAAGCATTTAATGTTCAAGCAAAAACAGCTGATTTTTGACAAAAGAGATAACACCCCCCCATTACGTCATGCTTTAGAAATGTGGAAAATGGTCCGTTTTCAAATGTTTTATTTTTGAACGTCAGTTCACATTTGTAGATGGATCATCAGTGTTAGAGCTAAAATTAGCATGTTTAAAATGATTTTCATGCTTCCAGGGGCCCTAAACACAAGATTTATGGAATGGTTAAAAGTGCATGAAAATGGACAATTTACTCACTCTGAGTTCTCAAAAAGGGTTTCTTCACCCCGGGAAGTTAATTAAATACCATTTGGAGGCATTTAATGTTCGAGCCAAAACGGCAGATTTTCGACAAAAGAGATAACACCCCCCCATTACGTCATGCTTCAGAAATGTGGAAAATGGTCCGTTTTCAAATGTTTTATTTTTGAACGTCAGTTCACATTTGTAGGTGGATCATCAGTGTTAGAGCTAAAATTAGCATGTTTAAAGTGATTTTCATGCTTTCAGGGGCCCTAAACACAAGATTTATGGAATGGTTAAAAGTGCATGAAAATGGCCAATTTACTCACTCTGAGTTCTCAAAAAAGGTTTCTTCATCCCGGGAAGTTAATTAAATACCATTTGGAGGCATTTAATGTTCGAGCCAAAACGGCTGATTTTCGACAAAAGAGATAACACCCCCCCATTACGTCATGCTTCAGAAATGTGGAAAATGGTCCGTTTTCAAATGTTTTATTTTTGAACGTCAGTTCACATTTGTAGGTGGATCATCAGTGTTAGAGCTAAAATTAGCATGTTTAAAGTGATTTTCATGCTTCCAGGGGCTCGGGAAGTGAATTAAATACGATTTGGAGGCATTTAATGTTCAAGCAAAAACAGCTGATTTTTGACAAAAGAGATAACACCCCCCCCATTACGTCATGCTTCAGAAATGTGGAAAATGGTCCGTTTTCAAATGTTTTATTTTTGAACGTCAGTTCACATTTGTAGGTGGATCATCAGTGTTAGAGCTAAAATTAGCATGTTTAAAGTGATTTTCATGCTTCCAGGCGCCCTAAACACAAGATTTATGGAATGGTTAAAAGTGCATGAAAATGGCCAATTTACTCACTCTGAGTTCTCAAAAAGGGTTTCTTCACCCCAGGAAGTTAATTAAATACCATTTGGAGGCATTTAATGTTCGAGCCAAAACGGCTGATTTTCGACAAAAGAGATAACACCCCCCCATTACGTCATGCTTCAGAAATGTGGAAAATGGTCCGTTTTCAAATGTTTTATTTTTGAACGTCAGTTCACATTTGTAGGTGGATCATCAGTGTTAGAGCTAAAATTAGCATGTTTAAAGTGATTTTCATGCTTCCAGGGGCTCAGGAAGTGAATTAAATACTATTTGGAGGCATTTAATGTTCAAGCAAAAACAGCTGATTTTTGACAAAAGAGATAACACCCCCCCATTACGTCATGCTTCAGAAATGTGGAAAATGGTCCGTTTTCAAATGTTTTATTTTTGAACGTCAGTTCACATTTGTAGATGGATCATCAGTGTTAGAGCTAAAATTAGCATGTTTAAAATGATTTTCATGCTTCCAGGGGCCCTAAACACAAGATTTATGGAATGGTTAAAAGTGCATGAAAATGGACAATTTACTCACTCTGAGTTCTCAAAAAGGGTTTCTTCACCCCGGGAAGTTAATTAAATACCATTTGGAGGCATTTAATGTTCGAGCCAAAACGGATGATTTTCGACAAAAGAGATAACACCCCCCATTACGTCATGCTTCAGAAATGTGGAAAATGGTCCGTTTTCAAATGTTTTATTTTTGAACGTCAGTTCACATTTGTAGGTGGATCATCAGTGTTAGAGCTAAAATTAGCATGTTTAAAGTGATTTTCATGCTTTCAGGGGCCCTAAACACAAGATTTATGGAATGGTTAAAAGTGCATGAAAATGGCCAATTTACTCACTCTGAGTTCTCAAAAAAGGTTTCTTCATCCCAGGAAGGTAATTAAATACCATTTGGAGGCATTTAATGTTCGAGCTAAAACGGATGATTTTCGACAAAAGAGATAACACCCCCCCATTACGTCATGCTTCAGAAATGTGGAAAATGGTCCGTTTTCAAATGTTTTATTTTTGAACGTCAGTTCACATTTGTAGGTGGATCATCAGTGTTAGAGCTAAAATTAGCATGTTTAAAGTGATTTTCATGCTTCCAGGGGCCCTAAACACAAGATTTATTGAATGGTTAAAGGTGCATGAAAATGGCCAATTTACTCACTCTGAGTTCTCAAAAAAGGTTTCTCCATCCCGGCAAGTTAATTAAATACCATTTCGAGGCATTTAATGTTCGAGCAAAAACAGCTGATTTTTGACAAAAGAGAAAACACCCCCCCATTACGTCATGCTTCAGAAATGTGGAAAATGGTCCGTTTTCAAATGTTTTATTTTTGAACGTCAGTTCACATTTGTAGGTGGATCATCAGTGTTAGAGCTAAAATTAGCATGTTTAAAGTGATTTTCATGCTTCCAGGCGCCCTAAACACAAGATTTATGGAATGGTTAAAAGTGCATGAAAATGGCCAATTTACTCACTCTGAGTTCTCAAAAAGGGTTTCTTCACCCCAGGAAGTTAATTAAATACCATTTGGAGGCATTTAATGTTCGAGCCAAAACGGCTGATTTTCGACAAAAGAGATAACACCCCCCCATTACGTCATGCTTCAGAAATGTGGAAAATGGTCCGTTTTCAAATGTTTTATTTTTGAACGTCAGTTCACATTTGTAGGTGGATCATCAGTGTTAGAGCTAAAATTAGCATGTTTAAAGTGATTTTCATGCTTCCAGGGGCTCGGGAAGTGAATTAAATACTATTTGGAGGCATTTAATGTTCAAGCAAAAACAGCTGATTTTTGACAAAAGAGATAACACCCCCCCATTACGTCATGCTTCAGAAATGTGGAAAATGGTCCGTTTTCAAATGTTTTATTTTTGAACGTCAGTTCACATTTGTAGATGGATCATCAGTGTTAGAGCTAAAATTAGCATGTTTAAAGTGATTTTCATGCTTCCAGGGGCCCTAAACACAAGATTTATGGAATGGTTAAAATTGCATGAAAATGGCCAATTTACTCACTCTGAGTTCTCAAAAAGGGTTTCTTCACCCCGAGAAGTTAATTAAATACCATTTGGAGGCATTTAATGTTCGAGCCAAAACGGCTGATTTTCGACAAAAGAGATAACACCCCCCCATTACGTCATGCTTCAGAAATGTGGAAAATGGTCCGTTTTCAAATGTTTTATTTTTGAACGTCAGTTCACATTTGTAGGTGGATCATCAGTGTTAGAGCTAAAATTAGCATGTTTAAAGTGATTTTCATGCTTTCAGGGGCTCGGGAAGTGAATTAAATACTATTTGGAGGCATTTAATGTTCAAGCAAAAACAGATGATTTTTGACAAAAGAGATAACACCCCCCCATTACGTCATGCTTCAGAAATGTGGAAAATGGTCCGTTTTCAAATGTTTTATTTTTGAACGTCAGTTCACATTTGTAGGTGGATCATCAGTGTTAGAGCTAAAATTAGCATGTTTAAAGTGATTTTCTTGCTTCCAGGGGCCCTGAACACAAGATTTATGGAATGGTTAAAAGTGCATGAAAATGGCCAATTTACTCACTCTGAGTTCTCAAAAAAGTTTTCTTCATCCCGGGAAGTTAATTAAATACCATTTGGAGGCATTTAATGTTCGAGCTAAAACGGATGATTTTCGACAAAAGAGATAACACCCCCCCATTACGTCATGCTTCAGAAATGTGGAAAATGGTCCGTTTTCAAATGTTTTATTTTTGAACGTCAGTTCACATTTGTAGGTGGATCATCAGTGTTAGAGCAAAAATTAGCATGTTTAAAGTGATTTTCATGCTTCCAGGGGCCCTAAACACAAGATTTATGGAATGGTTAAAAGTGCATGAAAATGGCCAATTTACTCACTCTGAGTTCTCAAAAAGGGTTTCTTCACCCCGGGAAGTTAATTAAATACCATTTGGAGGCATTTAATGTTCGAGCCAAAACGGCTGATTTTCGACAAAAGAGATAACACCCCCCATTACGTCATGCTTCAGAAATGTGGAAAATGGTCCGTTTTCAAATGTTTTATTTTTGAACGTCAGTTCACATTTGTAGGTGGATCATCAGTGTTAGAGCTAAAAATTAGCATGTTTAAAGTGATTTTCACGCTTCCAGGGGCTTGGGAAGTGAATTAAATACTATTTGGAGGCATTTAATGTTCAAGCAAAAACAGCTGATTTTTGACAAAAGAGATAACACCCCCCCATTACGTCATGCTTCAGAAATGTGGAAAATGGTCCGTTTTCAAATGTTTTATTTTTGAACGTCAGTTCACATTTGTAGGTGGATCATCAGTGTTAGAGCTAAAATTAGCATGTTTAAAGTGATTTTCATGCTTCCAGGGGCCCTAAACACAAGATTTATGGAATGGTTAAAAGTGCATGAAAATGGCCAATTTACTCACTCTGAGTTCTCAAAAAGGGTTTCTTCACCCCGGGAAGTTAATTAAATACCATTTGGAGGCATTTAATGTTCGAGCAAAAACGGCTGATTTTCGACAAAAGAGATAACACCCCCCCCATTACGTCATGCTTCAGAAATGTGGAAAATGGTCCGTTTTCAAATGTTTTATTTTTGAACGTCAGTTCACATTTGTAGGTGGATCATCCGTGTTAGAGCTAAAATTAGCATGTTTAAAGTGATTTTCATGCTTCTAGGGGCTCGGGAAGTGAATTAAATACTATTTGGAGGCATTTAATGTTCGAGCAAAAACAGCTGATTTTCGACAAAAGAGATAACACCCCCCCCATTACGTCATGCTTCAGAAATGTGGAAAATGGTCCGTTTTCAAATGTTTTATTTTTGAACGTCAGTTCACATTTGTAGGTGGATCATCTGTGTTAGAGCTAAAATTAGCATGTTTAAAGTGATTTTCATGCTTCCAGGGGCCCTAAACACAAGATTTATGGAATGGTTAAAAGTGCATGAAAATGGCCAATTTACTCACTCTGACTTCTCAAAAAGGGTTTCTTCACCCCGGGAAGTTAATTAAATACCATTTGGAGGCATTTAATGTTCGAGCCAAAACGGCTGATTTTCGACAAAAGAGATAACACCCCCATTACGTCATGCTTCAGAAATGTGGAAAATGGTCCGTTTTCAAATGTTTTATTTTTGAACGTCAGTTCACATTTGTAGATGGATCATCAGTGTTAGAGCTAAAATTAGCATGTTTAAAGTGATTTTCATGCTTCTAGGGGCTTGGGAAGTGAATTAAATACTATTTGGAGGCATTTAATGTTCGAGCAAAAACGGCCGATTTTCGACAAAAGAGATAACACCCCCCCCATTACGTCATGCTTCAGAAATGTGGAAAATGGTCCGTTTTCAAATGTTTTATTTTTGAACGTCAGTTCACATTTGTAGGTGGATCATCAGTGTTAGAGCTAAAATTAGCATGTTTAAAGTGATTTTCATGCTTCCAGGGGCCCTAAACACAAGATTTATGGAATGGTTAAAAGTGCATGAAAATGGCCAATTTACTCACTCTGACTACTCAAAAAGGGTTTCTTCACCCCGGGAAGTTAATTAAATACCATTTGGAGGCATTTAATGTTCGAGCCAAAACGGCTGATTTTCGACAAAAGAGATAACACCCCCATTACGTCATGCTTCAGAAATGTGGAAAATGGTCCGTTTTCAAATGTTTTATTTTTGAATGTCAGTTCACATTTGTAGATGGATCATCAGTGTTAGAGCTAAAATTAGCATGTTTAAAGTGATTTTCATGCTTCCAGGGGCCCTAAACACAAGATTTATGGAATGGTTAAAAGTGCATGAAAATGGCCAATTTACTCACTCTGAGTTCTCAAAAAGGGTTTCTTCACCCCGGGAAGTTAATTAAATACCATTTGGAGGCATTTAATGTTCGAGCCAAAACGGCTGATTTTCGACAAAAGAGATAACACCCCCCCATTACGTCATGCTTCAGAAATGTGGAAAATGGTCAGTTTTCAAATGTTTTATTTTTGAACGTCAGTTCACATTTGTAGGTGGATCATCAGTGTTAGAGCTAAAATTAGCATGTTTAAAGTGATTTTCATGCTTCCAGGCGCCCTAAACACAAGATTTATGGAATGGTTAAAAGTGCATGAAAATGGCCAATTTACTCACTCTGAGTTCTCAAAAAGGGTTTCTTCACCCCAGGAAGTTAATTAAATACCATTTGGAGGCATTTAATGTTCGAGCCAAAACGGCTGATTTTCGACAAAAGAGATAACACCCCCCCATTATGTCATGCTTCAGAAATGTGGAAAATTGTCCGTTTTCAAATGTTTTATTTTTGAACGTCAGTTCACATTTGTAGGTGGATCATCAGTGTTAGAGCTAAAATTAGCATGTTTAAAGTGATTTTCATGCTTCCAGGGGCTCGGGAAGTGAATTAAATACTATTTGGAGGCATTTAATGTTCAAGCAAAAACAGCTGATTTTTGACAAAAGAGATAACACCCCCCCATTACGTCATGCTTCAGAAATGTGGAAAATGGTCCGTTTTGAAATGTTTTATTTTTGAACGTCAGTTCACATTTGTAGGTGGATCATCAGTGTTAGAGCTAAAATTAGCATGTTTAAAGTGATTTTCATGCTTCCAGGGGCCCTAAACACAAGATTTATGGAATGGTTAAAAGTGCATGAAAATGGCCAATTTACTCACTCTGAGTTCTCAAAAAGGGTTTCTTCACTCCGGGAAGTTAATTAAATACCATTTGGAGGCATTTAATGTTCGAGCAAAAACGGCTGATTTTCGACAAAAGAGATAACACCCCCCCCCCATTACGTCATGCTTCAGAAATGTGGAAAATGGTCCGTTTTCAAATGTTTTATTTTTGAACGTCAGTTCACATTTGTAGGTGGATCATCAGTGTTAGAGATAAAATTAGCATGTTTAAAGTGATTTTCATGCTTCCAGGGGCTCGGGAAGTGAATTAAATACTATTTGGAAGCATTTAATGTTCAAGCAAAAACAGCTGATTTTTGACAAAAGAGATAACACCCCCCATTACGTCATGCTTTAGAAATGTGGAAAATGGTCCGTTTTCAAATGTTTTATTTTTGAACGTCAGTTCACATTTGTAGATGGATCATCAGTGTTAGAGCTAAAATTAGCATGTTTAAAATGATTTTCATGCTTCCAGGGGCCCTAAACACAAGATTTATGGAATGGTTAAAAGTGCATGAAAATGGCCAATTTACTCACTCTGAGTTCTCAAAAAGGGTTTCTTCACCCCGGGAAGTTAATTAAATACCATTTGGAGGCATTTAATGTTCGAGCCAAAACGGCTGATTTTCGACAAAAGAGATAACACCCCCCCATTACGTCATGCTTCAGAAATGTGGAAAATGGTCCGTTTTCAAATGTTTTATTTTTGAACGTCAGTTCACATTTGTAGGTGGATCATCAGTGTTAGAGCTAAAATTAGCATGTTTAAAGTGATTTTCATGCTTTCAGGGGCCCTAAACACAAGATTTATGGAATGGTTAAAAGTGCATGAAAATGGCCAATTTACTCACTCTGAGGTCTCAAAAAAGGTTTCTTCATCCCGGGAAGTTAATTAAATACCATTTGGAGGCATTTAATGTTCGAGCCAAAACGGCTGATTTTCGACAAAAGAGATAACACCCCCCCATTACGTCATGCTTCAGAAATGTGGAAAATGGTCCGTTTTCAAATGTTTTATTTTTGAACGTCAGTTCACATTTGTAGGTGGATCATCAGTGTTAGAGCTAAAATTAGCATGTTTAAAGTGATTTTCATGCTTCCAGGGGCTCGGGAAGTGAATTAAATACGATTTGGAGGCATTTAATGTTCAAGCAAAAACAGCTGATTTTTGACAAAAGAGATAACACCCCCCCCATTACGTCATGCTTCAGAAATGTGGAAAATGGTCCGTTTTCAAATGTTTTATTTTTGAACGTCAGTTCACATTTGTAGGTGGATCATCAGTGTTAGAGCTAAAATTAGCATGTTTAAAGTGATTTTCATGCTTCCAGGCGCCCTAAACACAAGATTTATGGAATGGTTAAAAGTGCATGAAAATGGCCAATTTACTCACTCTGAGTTCTCAAAAAGGGTTTCTTCACCCCAGGAAGTTAATTAAATACCATTTGGAGGCATTTAATGTTCGAGCCAAAACGGCTGATTTTCGACAAAAGAGATAACACCCCCCCATTACGTCATGCTTCAGAAATGTGGAAAATGGTCCGTTTTCAAATGTTTTATTTTTGAACGTCAGTTCACATTTGTAGGTGGATCATCAGTGTTAGAGCTAAAATTAGCATGTTTAAAGTGATTTTCATGCTTCCAGGGGCTCGGGAAGTGAATTAAATACTATTTGGAGGCATTTAATGTTCAAGCAAAAACAGCTGATTTTTGACAAAAGAGATAACACCCCCCCATTACGTCATGCTTCAGAAATGTGGAAAATGGTCCGTTTTCAAATGTTTTATTTTTGAACGTCAGTTCACATTTGTAGATGGATCATCAGTGTTAGAGCTAAAATTAGCATGTTTAAAATGATTTTCATGCTTCCAGGGGCCCTAAACACAAGATTTATGGAATGGTTAAAAGTGCATGAAAATGGACAATTTACTCACTCTGAGTTCTCAAAAAGGGTTTCTTCACCCCGGGAAGTTAATTAAATACCATTTGGAGGCATTTAATGTTCGAGCCAAAACGGATGATTTTCGACAAAAGAGATAACACCCCCCATTACGTCATGCTTCAGAAATGTGGAAAATGGTCAGTTTTCAAATGTTTTATTTTTGAACGTCAGTTCACATTTGTAGGTGGATCATCAGTGTTAGAGCTAAAATTAGCATGTTTAAAGTGATTTTCATGCTTTCAGGGGCCCTAAACACAAGATTTATGGAATGGTTAAAAGTGCATGAAAATGGCCAATTTACTCACTCTGAGTTCTCAAAAAAGGTTTCTTCATCCCGGGAAGGTAATTAAATACCATTTGGAGGCATTTAATGTTCGAGCTAAAACGGATGATTTTCGACAAAAGAGATAACACCCCCCCATTACGTCATGCTTCAGAAATGTGGAAAATGGTCCGTTTTCAAATGTTTTATTTTTGAACGTCAGTTCACATTTGTAGGTGGATCATCAGTGTTAGAGCTAAAATTTGCATGTTTAAAGTGATTTTCATGCTTCCAGGGGCCCTAAACACAAGATTTATGGAATGGTTAAAGGTGCATGAAAATGGCCAATTTACTCACTCTGAGTTCTCAAAAAAGGTTTCTCCATCCCGGCAAGTTAATTAAATACCATTTCGAGGCATTTAATGTTCGAGCAAAAACAGCTGATTTTTGACAAAAGAGAAAACACCCCCCCATTACGTCATGCTTCAGAAATGTGGAAAATGGTCCGTTTTCAAATGTTTTATTTTTGAACGTCAGTTCACATTTGTAGGTGGACCATCAGTGTTAGAGCTAAAATTAGCATGTTTAAAGTGATTTTCATGCTTCTAGGCGCCCTAAACACAAGATTTATGGAATGGTTAAAAGTGCATGAAAATGGCCAATTTACTCACTCTGAGTTCTCAAAAAGGGTTTCTTCACCCCAGGAAGTTAATTAAATACCATTTGGAGGCATTTAATGTTCGAGCCAAAACGGCTGATTTTCGACAAAAGAGATAACACCCCCCCATTACGTCATGCTTCAGAAATGTGGAAAATGGTCAGTTTTCAAATGTTTTATTTTTGAACGTCAGTTCACATTTGTAGGTGGATCATCAGTGTTAGAGCTAAAATTAGCATGTTTAAAGTGATTTTCATGCTTCCAGGGGCTCGGGAAGTGAATTAAATACTATTTGGAGGCATTTAATGTTCAAGCAAAAACAGCTGATTTTTGACAAAAGAGATAACACCCCCCCATTACGTCATGCTTCAGAAATGTGGAAAATGGTCCGTTTTCAAATGTTTTATTTTTGAACGTCAGTTCACATTTGTAGATGGATCATCAGTGTTAGAGCTAAAATTAGCATGTTTAAAGTGATTTTCATGCTTCCAGGGGCCCTAAACACAAGATTTATGGAATGGTTAAAATTGCATGAAAATGGCCAATTTACTCACTCTGAGTTCTCAAAAAGGGTTTCTTCACCCCGAGAAGTTAATTAAATACCATTTGGAGGCATTTAATGTTCGAGCCAAAACGGCTGATTTTCGACAAAAGAGATAACACCCCCCCATTACGTCATGCTTCAGAAATGTGGAAAATGGTCCGTTTTCAAATGTTTTATTTTTGAACGTCAGTTCACATTTGTAGGTGGATCATCAGTGTTAGAGCTAAAATTAGCATGTTTAAAGTGATTTTCATGCTTCCAGGGGCTCGGGAAGTGAATTAAATACTATTTGGAGGCATTTAATGTTCAAGCAAAAACAGATGATTTTTGACAAAAGAGATAACACCCCCCCATTACGTCATGCTTCAGAAATGTGGAAAATGGTCCGTTTTCAAATGTTTTATTTTTGAACGTCAGTTCACATTTGTAGGTGGATCATCAGTGTTAGAGCTAAAATTAGCATGTTTAAAGTGATTTTCTTGCTTCCAGGGGCCCTGAACACAAGATTTATGGAATGGTTAAAATTGCATGAAAATGGCCAATTTACTCACTCTGAGTTCTCAAAAAGGGTTTCTTCACCCCGAGAAGTTAATTAAATACCATTTGGAGGCATTTAATGTTCGAGCCAAAACGGCTGATTTTCGACAAAAGAGATAACACCCCCCCATTACGTCATGCTTCAGAAATGTGGAAAATGGTCCGTTTTCAAATGTTTTATTTTTGAACGTCAGTTCACATTTGTAGGTGGATCATCAGTGTTAGAGCTAAAATTAGCATGTTTAAAGTGATTTTCATGCTTCCAGGGGCTCGGGAAGTGAATTAAATACTATTTGGAGGCATTTAATGTTCAAGCAAAAACAGATGATTTTTGACAAAAGAGATAACACCCCCCCATTACGTCATGCTTCAGAAATGTGGAAAATGGTCCGTTTTCAAATGTTTTATTTTTGAACGTCAGTTCACATTTGTAGGTGGATCATCAGTGTTAGAGCTAAAATTAGCATGTTTAAAGTGATTTTCTTGCTTCCAGGGGCCCTGAACACAAGATTTATGGAATGGTTAAAAGTGCATGAAAATGGCCAATTTACTCACTCTGAGTTCTCAAAAAAGTTTTCTTCATCCCGGGAAGTTAATTAAATACCATTTGGAGGCATTTAATGTTCGAGCTAAAACGGATGATTTTCGACAAAAGAGATAACACCCCCCCATTACGTCATGCTTCAGAAATGTGGAAAATGGTCCGTTTTCAAATGTTTTATTTTTGAACGTCAGTTCACATTTGTAGGTGGATCATCAGTGTTAGAGCAAAAATTAGCATGTTTAAAGTGATTTTCATGCTTCCAGGGGCCCTAAACACAAGATTTATGGAATGGTTAAAAGTGCATGAAAATGGCCAATTTACTCACTCTGAGTTCTCAAAAAGGGTTTCTTCACCCCGGGAAGTTAATTAAATACCATTTGGAGGCATTTAATGTTCGAGCCAAAACGGCTGATTTTCGACAAAAGAGATAACACCCCCCATTACGTCATGCTTCAGAAATGTGGAAAATGGTCCGTTTTCAAATGTTTTATTTTTGAACGTCAGTTCACATTTGTAGGTGTATCATCAGTGTTAGAGCTAAAAATTAGCATGTTTAAAGTGATTTTCACGCTTCCAGGGGCTTGGGAAGTGAATTAAATACTATTTGGAGGCATTTAATGTTCAAGCAAAAACAGCTGATTTTTGACAAAAGAGATAACACCCCCCCATTACGTCATGCTTCAGAAATGTGGAAAATGGTCCGTTTTCAAATGTTTTATTTTTGAACGTCAGTTCACATTTGTAGGTGGATCATCAGTGTTAGAGCTAAAATTAGCATGTTTAAAGTGATTTTCATGCTTCCAGGGGCCCTAAACACAAGATTTATGGAATGGTTAAAAGTGCATGAAAATGGCCAATTTACTCACTCTGAGTTCTCAAAAAGGGTTTCTTCACCCCGGGAAGTTAATTAAATACCATTTGGAGGCATTTAATGTTCGAGCAAAAACAGCTGATTTTCGACAAAAGAGATAACACCCCCCCCATTACGTCATGCTTCAGAAATGTGGAAAATGGTCCGTTTTCAAATGTTTTATTTTTGAACGTCAGTTCACATTTGTAGGTGGATCATCAGTGTTAGAGCTAAAATTAGCATGTTTAAAGTGATTTTCATGCTTCTAGGGGCTCGGGAAGTGAATTAAATACTATTTGGAGGCATTTAATGTTCGAGCAAAAACGGCTGATTTTCGACAAAAGAGATAACACCCCCCCCATTACGTCATGCTTCAGAAATGTGGAAAATGGTCCGTTTTCAAATGTTTTATTTTTGAACGTCAGTTCACATTTGTAGGTGGATCATCTGTGTTAGAGCTAAAATTAGCATGTTTAAAGTGATTTTCATGCTTCCAGGGGCCCTAAACACAAGATTTATGGAATGGTTAAAAGTGCATGAAAATGGCCAATTTACTCACTCTGACTTCTCAAAAAGGGTTTCTTCACCCCGGGAAGTTAATTAAATACCATTTGGAGGCATTTAATGTTCGAGCCAAAACGGCTGATTTTCGACAAAAGAGATAACACCCCCATTACGTCATGCTTCAGAAATGTGGAAAATGGTCCGTTTTCAAATGTTTTATTTTTGAACGTCAGTTCACATTTGTAGATGGATCATCAGTGTTAGAGCTAAAATTAGCATGTTTAAAGTGATTTTCATGCTTCTAGGGGCTTGGGAAGTGAATTAAATACTATTTGGAGGCATTTAATGTTCGAGCAAAAACGGCTGATTTTCGACAAAAGAGATAACACCCCCCCCATTACGTCATGCTTCAGAAATGTGGAAAATGGTCCGTTTTCAAATGTTTTATTTTTGAACGTCAGTTCACATTTGTAGGTGGATCATCAGTGTTAGAGCTAAAATTAGCATGTTTAAAGTGATTTTCATGCTTCCAGGGGCCCTAAACACAAGATTTATGGAATGGTTAAAAGTGCATGAAAATGGCCAATTTACTCACTCTGACTACTCAAAAAGGGTTTCTTCACCCCGGGAAGTTAATTAAATACCATTTGGAGGCATTTAATGTTCGAGCCAAAACGGCTGATTTTCGACAAAAGAGATAACACCCCCATTACGTCATGCTTCAGAAATGTGGAAAATGGTCCGTTTTCAAATGTTTTATTTTTGAATGTCAGTTCACATTTGTAGATGGATCATCAGTGTTAGAGCTAAAATTAGCATGTTTAAAGTGATTTTCATGCTTCCAGGGGCCCTAAACACAAGATTTATGGAATGGTTAAAAGTGCATGAAAATGGCCAATTTACTCACTCTGAGTTCTCAAAAAGGGTTTCTTCACCCCGGGAAGTTAATTAAATACCATTTGGAGGCATTTAATGTTCGAGCCAAAACGGCTGATTTTCGACAAAAGAGATAACACCCCCCCATTACGTCATGCTTCAGAAATGTGGAAAATGGTCCGTTTTCAAATGTTTTATTTTTGAACGTCAGTTCACATTTGTAGGTGGATCATCAGTGTTAGAGCTAAAATTAGCATGTTTAAAGTGATTTTCATGCTTCTAGGGGCTCGGGAAGTGAATTAAATACTATTTGGAGGCATTTAATGTTCGAGCAAAAACGGCTGATTTTCGACAAAAGAGATAACACCCCCCCCATTACGTCATGCTTCAGAAATGTGGAAAATGGTCCGTTTTCAAATGTTTTATTTTTGAACGTCAGTTCACATTTGTAGGTGGATCATCTGTGTTAGAGCTAAAATTAGCATGTTTAAAGTGATTTTCATGCTTCCAGGGGCCCTAAACACAAGATTTATGGAATGGTTAAAAGTGCATGAAAATGGCCAATTTACTCACTCTGACTTCTCAAAAAGGGTTTCTTCACCCCGGGAAGTTAATTAAATACCATTTGGAGGCATTTAATGTTCGAGCCAAAACGGCTGATTTTCGACAAAAGAGATAACACCCCCATTACGTCATGCTTCAGAAATGTGGAAAATGGTCCGTTTTCAAATGTTTTATTTTTGAACGTCAGTTCACATTTGTAGATGGATCATCAGTGTTAGAGCTAAAATTAGCATGTTTAAAGTGATTTTCATGCTTCTAGGGGCTTGGGAAGTGAATTAAATACTATTTGGAGGCATTTAATGTTCGAGCAAAAACGGCTGATTTTCGACAAAAGAGATAACACCCCCCCCATTACGTCATGCTTCAGAAATGTGGAAAATGGTCCGTTTTCAAATGTTTTATTTTTGAACGTCAGTTCACATTTGTAGGTGGATCATCAGTGTTAGAGCTAAAATTAGCATGTTTAAAGTGATTTTCATGCTTCCAGGGGCCCTAAACACAAGATTTATGGAATGGTTAAAAGTGCATGAAAATGGCCAATTTACTCACTCTGACTACTCAAAAAGGGTTTCTTCACCCCGGGAAGTTAATTAAATACCATTTGGAGGCATTTAATGTTCGAGCCAAAACGGCTGATTTTCGACAAAAGAGATAACACCCCCATTACGTCATGCTTCAGAAATGTGGAAAATGGTCCGTTTTCAAATGTTTTATTTTTGAATGTCAGTTCACATTTGTAGATGGATCATCAGTGTTAGAGCTAAAATTAGCATGTTTAAAGTGATTTTCATGCTTCCAGGGGCCCTAAACACAAGATTTATGGAATGGTTAAAAGTGCATGAAAATGGCCAATTTACTCACTCTGAGTTCTCAAAAAGGGTTTCTTCACCCCGGGAAGTTAATTAAATACCATTTGGAGGCATTTAATGTTCGAGCCAAAACGGCTGATTTTCGACAAAAGAGATAACACCCCCCCATTACGTCATGCTTCAGAAATGTGGAAAATGGTCCGTTTTCAAATGTTTTATTTTTGAACGTCAGTTCACATTTGTAGGTGGATCATCAGTGTTAGAGCTAAAATTAGCATGTTTAAAGTGATTTTCATGCTTCCAGGCGCCCTAAACACAAGATTTATGGAATGGTTAAAAGTGCATGAAAATGGCCAATTTACTCACTCTGAGTTCTCAAAAAGGGTTTCTTAACCCCAGGAAGTTAATTAAATACCATTTGGAGGCATTTAATGTTCGAGCCAAAACGGCTGATTTTCGACAAAAGAGATAACACCCCCCCATTATGTCATGCTTCAGAAATGTGGAAAATTGTCCGTTTTCAAATGTTTTATTTTTGAACGTCAGTTCACATTTGTAGGTGGATCATCAGTGTTAGAGCTAAAATTAGCATGTTTAAAGTGATTTTCATGCTTCCAGGGGCTCGGGAAGTGAATTAAATACTATTTGGAGGCATTTAATGTTCAAGCAAAAACAGCTGATTTTTGACAAAAGAGATAACACCCCCCCATTACGTCATGCTTCAGAAATGTGGAAAATGGTCCGTTTTGAAATGTTTTATTTTTGAACGTCAGTTCACATTTGTAGGTGGATCATCAGTGTTAGAGCTAAAATTAGCATGTTTAAAGTGATTTTCATGCTTCCAGGGGCCCTAAACACAAGATTTATGGAATGGTTAAAAGTGCATGAAAATGGCCAATTTACTCACTCTGAGTTCTCAAAAAGGGTTTCTTCACTCCGGGAAGTTAATTAAATACCATTTGGAGGCATTTAATGTTCGAGCAAAAACGGCTGATTTTCGACAAAAGAGATAACACCCCCCCCCCATTACGTCATGCTTCAGAAATGTGGAAAATGGTCCGTTTTCAAATGTTTTATTTTTGAACGTCAGTTCACATTTGTAGGTGGATCATCAGTGTTAGAGCTAAAATTAGCATGTTTAAAGTGATTTTCATGCTTCCAGGGGCTCGGGAAGTGAATTAAATACTATTTGGAAGCATTTAATGTTCAAGCAAAAACAGCTGATTTTTGACAAAAGAGATAACACCCCCCCATTACGTCATGCTTTAGAAATGTGGAAAATGGTCCGTTTTCAAATGTTTTATTTTTGAACGTCAGTTCACATTTGTAGATGGATCATCAGTGTTAGAGCTAAAATTAGCATGTTTAAAATGATTTTCATGCTTCCAGGGGCCCTAAACACAAGATTTATGGAATGGTTAAAAGTGCATGAAAATGGACAATTTACTCACTCTGAGTTCTCAAAAAGGGTTTCTTCACCCCGGGAAGTTAATTAAATACCATTTGGAGGCATTTAATGTTCGAGCCAAAACGGCTGATTTTCGACAAAAGAGATAACACCCCCCCATTACGTCATGCTTCAGAAATGTGGAAAATGGTCCGTTTTCAAATGTTTTATTTTTGAACGTCAGTTCACATTTGTAGGTGGATCATCAGTGTTAGAGCTAAAATTAGCATGTTTAAAGTGATTTTCATGCTTTCAGGGGCCCTAAACACAAGATTTATGGAATGGTTAAAAGTGCATGAAAATGGCCAATTTACTCACTCTGAATTCTCAAAAAAGGTTTCTTCATCCCGGGAGGTTAATTAAATACCATTTGGAGGCATTTAATGTTCGAGCCAAAACGGCTGATTTTCGACAAAAGAGATAACACCCGCCCATTACGTCATGCTTCAGAAATGTGGAAAATGGTCCGTTTTCAAATGTTTTATTTTTGAACGTCAGTCCACATTTGTAGGTGGATCATCAGTGTTAGAACTAAAATTAGCATGTTTAAAGTGATTTTCATGCTTCCAGGGGCTCGGGAAGTGAATTAAATACGATTTGGAGGCATTTAATGTTCAAGCAAAAACAGCTGATTTTTGACAAAAGAGATAACACCCCCCCCATTACGTCATGCTTCAGAAATGTGGAAAATGGTCCGTTTTCAAATGTTTTATTTTTGAACGTCAGTTCACATTTGTAGGTGGATCATCAGTGTTAGAGCTAAAATTAGCATGTTTAAAGTGATTTTCATGCTT
The DNA here is from genome assembly GCF_964263255.1 of Lissotriton vulgaris. Classification (NCBI taxonomy): domain Eukaryota; kingdom Metazoa; phylum Chordata; class Amphibia; order Caudata; family Salamandridae; genus Lissotriton; species Lissotriton vulgaris. Next base: position 27,757 of record NW_028242335.1, read on the forward strand.
CCAGGCGCCCTAAACACAAGATTTATGGAATGGTTAAAAGTGCATGAAAATGGCCAATTTACTCACTCTGAGTTCTCAAAAAGGGTTTCTTCACCCCAGGAAGTTAATTAAATACCATTTGGAGGCATTTAATGTTCGAGCCAAAACGGCTGATTTTCGACAAAAGAGATAACACCCCCCCATTACGTCATGCTTCAGAAATGTGGAAAATGGTCCGTTTTCAAATGTTTTATTTTTGAACGTCAGTTCACATTTGTAGGTGGATCATCAGTGTTAGAGCTAAAATTAGCATGTTTAAAGTGATTTTCATGCTTCCAGGGGCTCGGGAAGTGAATTAAATACTATTTGGAGGCATTTAATGTTCAAGCAAAAACAGCTGATTTTTGACAAAAGAGATAACACCCCCCCATTACGTCATGCTTCAGAAATGTGGAAAATGGTCCGTTTTCAAATGTTTTATTTTTGAACGTCAGTTCACATTTGTAGATGGATCATCAGTGTTAGAGCTAAAATTAGCATGTTTAAAATGATTTTCATGCTTCCAGGGGCCCTAAACACAAGATTTATGGAATGGTTAAAAGTGCATGAAAATGGACAATTTACTCACTCTGAGTTCTCAAAAAGGGTTTCTTCACCCCGGGAAGTTAATTAAATACCATTTGGAGGCATTTAATGTTCGAGCCAAAACGGATGATTTTCGACAAAAGAGATAACACCCCCCATTACGTCATGCTTCAGAAATGTGGAAAATGGTCCGTTTTCAAATGTTTTATTTTTGAACGTCAGTTCACATTTGTAGGTGGATCATCAGTGTTAGAGCTAAAATTAGCATGTTTCAAGTGATTTTCATGCTTTCAGGGGCCCTAAACACAAGATTTATGGAATGGTTAAAAGTGCATGAAAATGGCCAATTTACTCACTCTGAGTTCTCAAAAAAGGTTTCTTCATCCCGGGAAGGTAATTAAATACCATTTGGAGGCATTTAATGTTCGAGCTAAAACGGATGATTTTCGACAAAAGAGATAACACCCCCCCCCCATTACGTCATGCTTCAGAAATGTGGAAAATGGTCCGTTTTCAAATGTTTTATTTTTGAACGTCAGTTCACATTTGTAGGTGGATCATCAGTGTTAGAGCTAAAATTAGCATGTTTAAAGTGATTTTCATGCTTCCAGGGGCCCTAAACACAAGATTTATGGAATGGTTAAAGGTGCATGAAAATGGCCAATTTACTCACTCTGAGTTCTCAAAAAAGGTTTCTCCATCCCGGCAAGTTAATTAAATACCATTTCGAGGCATTTAATGTTCGAGCAAAAACAGCTGATTTTTGACAAAAGAGAAAACACCCCCCCATTACGTCATGCTTCAGAAATGTGGAAAATGGTCCGTTTTCAAATGTTTTATTTTTGAACGTCAGTTCACATTTGTAGGTGGATCATCAGTGTTAGAGCTAAAATTAGCATGTTTAAAGTGATTTTCATGCTTCCAGGCGCCCTAAACACAAGATTTATGGAATGGTTAAAAGTGCATGAAAATGGCCAATTTACTCACTCTGAGTTCTCAAAAAGGGTTTCTTCACCCCAGGAAGTTAATTAAATACCATTTGGAGGCATTTATTGTTCGAGCCAAAACGGCTGATTTTCGACAAAAGAGATAACACCCCCCCATTACGTCATGCTTCAGAAATGTGGAAAATGGTCCGTTTTCAAATGTTTTATTTTTGAACGTCAGTTCACATTTGTAGGTGGATCATCAGTGTTAGAGCTAAAATTAGCATGTTTAAAGTGATTTTCATGCTTCCAGGGGCTCGGGAAGTGAATTAAATACTATTTGGAGGCATTTAATGTTCAAGCAAAAACAGCTGATTTTTGACAAAAGAGATAACACCCCCCATTACGTCATGCTTCAGAAATGTGGAAAATGGTCTGTTTTCAAATGTTTTATTTTTGAACGTCAGTTCACATTTGTAGATGGATCATCAGTGTTAGAGCTAAAATTAGCATGTTTAAAGTGATTTTCATGCTTCCAGGGGCCCTAAACACAAGATTTATGGAATGGTTAAAATTGCATGAAAATGGCCAATTTACTCACTCTGAGTTCTCAAAAAGGGTTTCTTCACCCCGAGAAGTTAATTAAATACCATTTGGAGGCATTTAATGTTCGAGCCAAAACGGCTGATTTTCGACAAAAGAGATAACACCCCCCCATTACGTCATGCTTCAGAAATGTGGAAAATGGTCCGTTTTCAAATGTTTTATTTTTGAACGTCAGTTCACATTTGTAGGTGGATCATCAGTGTTAGAGCTAAAATTAGCATGTTTAAAGTGATTTTCATGCTTCCAGGGGCTCGGGAAGTGAATTAAATACTATTTGGAGGCATTTAATGTTCAAGCAAAAACAGATGATTTTTGACAAAAGAGATAACACCCCCCCATTACGTCATGCTTCAGAAATGTGGAAAATGGTCCGTTTTCAAATGTTTTATTTTTGAACGTCAGTTCACATTTGTAGGTGGATCATCAGTGTTAGAGCTAAAATTAGCATGTTTAAAGTGATTTTCTTGCTTCCAGGGGCCCTGAACACAAGATTTATGGAATGGTTAAAAGTGCATGAAAATGGCCAATTTACTCACTCTGAGTTCTCAAAAAAGTTTTCTTCATCCCGGGAAGTTAATTAAATACCATTTGGAGGCATTTAATGTTCGAGCTAAAACGGATGATTTTCGACAAAAGAGATAACACCCCCCCATTACGTCATGCTTCAGAAATGTGGAAAATGGTCCGTTTTCAAATGTTTTATTTTTGAACGTCAGTTCACATTTGTAGGTGGATCATCAGTGTTAGAGCAAAAATTAGCATGTTTAAAGTGATTTTCATGCTTCCAGGGGCCCTAAACACAAGATTTATGAAATGGTTAAAAGTGCATGAAAATGGCCAATTTACTCACTCTGAGTTCTCAAAAAGGGTTTCTTCACCCCGGGAAGTTAATTAAATACCATTTGGAGGCATTTAATGTTCGAGCCAAAACGGCTGATTTTCGACAAAAGAGATAACACCCCCCATTACGTCATGCTTCAGAAATGTGGAAAATGGTCCGTTTTCAAATGTTTTATTTTTGAACGTCAGTTCACATTTGTAGGTGGATCATCAGTGTTAGAGCTAAAAATTAGCATGTTTAAAGTGATTTTCACGCTTCCAGGGGCTTGGGAAGTGAATTAAATACTATTTGGAGGCATTTAATGTTCAAGCAAAAACAGCTGATTTTTGACAAAAGAGATAACACCCCCCCATTACGTCATGCTTCAGAAATGTGGAAAATGGTCCGTTTTCAAATGTTTTATTTTTGAACGTCAGTTCACATTTGTAGGTGGATCATCAGTGTTAGAGCTAAAATTAGCATGTTTAAAGTGATTTTCATGCTTCCAGGGGCCCTAAACACAAGATTTATGGAATGGTTAAAAGTGCATGAAAATGGCCAATTTACTCACTCTGAGTTCTCAAAAAGGGTTTCTTCACCCCGGGAAGTTAATTAAATACCATTTGGAGGCATTTAATGTTCGAGCAAAAACGGCTGATTTTCGACAAAAGAGATAACACCCCCCCATTACGTCATGCTTCAGAAATGTGGAAAATGGTCCGTTTTCAAATGTTTTATTTTTGAACGTCAGTTCACATTTGTAGGTGGATCATCAGTGTTAGAGCTAAAATTAGCATGTTTAAAGTGATTTTCATGCTTCTAGGGGCTCGGGAAGTGAATTAAATACTATTTGGAGGCATTTAATGTTCGAGCAAAAACGGCTGATTTTCGACAAAAGAGATAACCCCCCCCCCATTACGTCATGCTTCAGAAATGTGGAAAATGGTCCGTTTTCAAATGTTTTATTTTTGAACGTCAGTTCACATTTGTAGGTGGATCATCTGTGTTAGAGCTAAAATTAGCATGTTTAAAGTGATTTTCATGCTTCCAGGGGCCCTAAACACAAGATTTATGGAATGGTTAAAAGTGCATGAAAATGGCCAATTTACTCACTCTGACTTCTCAAAAAGGGTTTCTTCACCCCGGGAAGTTAATTAAATACCATTTGGAGGCATTTAATGTTCGAGCCAAAACGGCTGATTTTCGACAAAAGAGATAACACCCCCATTACGTCATGCTTCAGAAATGTGGAAAATGGTCCGTTTTCAAATGTTTTATTTTTGAACGTCAGTTCACATTTGTAGGTGGATCATCAGTGTTAGAGCTAAAATTAGCATGTTTAAAGTGATTTTCATGCTTCTAGGGGCTTGGGAAGTGAATTAAATACTATTTGGAGGCATTTAATGTTCGAGCAAAAACGGCTGATTTTCGACAAAAGAGATAACACCCCCCCCATTACGTCATGCTTCAGAAATGTGGAAAATGGTCCGTTTTCAAATGTTTTATTTTTGAACGTCAGTTCACATTTGTAGGTGGATCATCAGTGTTAGAGCTAAAATTAGCATGTTTAAAGTGATTTTCATGCTTCCAGGGGCCCTAAACACAAGATTTATGGAATGGTTAAAAGTGCATGAAAATGGCCAATTTACTCACTCTGACTACTCAAAAAGGGTTTCTTCACCCCGGGAAGTTAATTAAATACCATTTGGAGGCATTTAATGTTCGAGCCAAAACGGCTGATTTTCGACAAAAGAGATAACACCCCCATTACGTCATGCTTCAGAAATGTGGAAAATGGTCCGTTTTCAAATGTTTTATTTTTGAATGTCAGTTCACATTTGTAGATGGATCATCAGTGTTAGAGCTAAAATTAGCATGTTTAAAGTGATTTTCATGCTTCCAGGGGCCCTAAACACAAGATTTATGGAATGGTTAAAAGTGCATGAAAATGGCCAATTTACTCACTCTGAGTTCTCAAAAAGGGTTTCTTCACCCCGGGAAGTTAATTAAATACCATTTGGAGGCATTTAATGTTCGAGCCAAAACGGCTGATTTTCGACAAAAGAGATAACACCCCCCCATTACGTCATGCTTCAGAAATGTGGAAAATGGTCCGTTTTCAAATGTTTTATTTTTGAACGTCAGTTCACATTTGTAGGTGGATCATCAGTGTTAGAGCTAAAATTAGCATGTTTAAAGTGATTTTCATGCTTCCAGGCGCCCTAAACACAAGATTTATGGAATGGTTAAAAGTGCATGAAAATGGCCAATTTACTCACTCTGAGTTCTCAAAAAAGGGTTTCTTCACCCCAGGAAGTTAATTAAATACCATTTGGAGGCATTTAATGTTCGAGCCAAAACGGCTGATTTTCGACAAAAGAGATAACACCCCCCCATTACGTCATGCTTCAGAAATGTGGAAAATGGTCCGTTTTCAAATGTTTTATTTTTGAACGTCAGTTCACATTTGTAGGTGGATCATCAGTGTTAGAGCTAAAATTAGCATGTTTAAAGTGATTTTCATGCTTCCAGGGGCTCGGGAATGAATTAAATACTATTTGGAGGCATTTATTGTTCAAGCAAAAACAGCTGATTTTTGACAAAAGAGATAACACCCCCCCATTACGTCATGCTTCAGAAATGTGGAAAATGGTCAGTTTTCAAATGTTTTATTTTTGAATGTCAGTTCACATTTGTAGATGGATCATCAGTGTTAGAGCTAAAATTAGCATGTTTAAAGTGATTTTCATGCTTCCAGGGGCCCTAAACACAAGATTTATGGAATGGTTAAAAGTGCATGAAAATGGCCAATTTACTCACTCTGAGTTCTCAAAAAGGGTTTCTTCACCCCGGGAAGTTAATTAAATACCATTTGGAGGCATTTAATGTTCGAGCCAAAACGGCTGATTTTCGACAAAAGAGATAACACCCCCCCATTACGTCATGCTTCAGAAATGTGGAAAATGGTCCGTTTTCAAATGTTTTATTTTTGAACGTCAGTTCACATTTGTAGGTGGATCATCAGTGTTAGAGCTAAAATTAGCATGTTTAAAGTGATTTTCATGCTTCCAGGGGCTCGGGAAGTGAATTAAATACTATTTGGAGGCATTTAGTGTTCAAGCAAAAACAGCTGATTTTTGACAAAAGAGATAACACCCCCCCCATTACGTCATGCTTCAGAAATGTGGAAAATGGTCCGTTTTCAAATGTTTTATTTTTGAACGTCAGTTCACATTTGTAGGTGGATCATCAGTGTTAGAGCTAAAATTAGCATGTTTAAAGTGATTTTCATGCTTCCAGGCGCCCTAAACACAAGATTTATGGAATGGTTAAAAGTGCCTGAAAATGGCCAATTTACTCACTCTGAGTTCTCAAAAAGGGTTTCTTCACCCCAGGAAGTTAATTAAATACCATTTCGAGGCATTTAATGTTCGAGCTAAAACGGATGATTTTCGACAAAAGAGATAACACCCCCCCATTACGTCATGCTTCAGAAATGTGGAAAATGGTCCGTTTTCAAATGTTTTATTTTTGAACGTCAGTTCACATTTGTAGGTGGATCATCAGTGTTAGAGCTAAAATTAGCATGTTTAAAGTGATTTTCATGCTTCCAGGGGCTCGGGAAGTGAATTAAATACTATTTGGAGGCATTTAATGTTCAAGCAAAAACAGCTGATTTTTGACAAAAGAGATAACACCCCCCCCATTAAGTCATGCTTCAGAAATGTGGAAAATGGTCCGTTTTCAAATGTTTTATTTTTGAACGTCAGTTCACATTTGTAGGTGGATCATCAGTGTTAGAGCTAAAATTAGCATGTTTAAAGTGATTTTCATGCTTCCAGGGGCCCTAAACACAAGATTTATGGAATGGTTAAAAGTGCATGAAAATGGTTAATTTACTCACTCTGAGTTCTCAAAAATGGTTTCTTCACCCCGGGAAGTTAATTAAATACCATTTCGAGGCATTTAATGTTCGAGCCAAAACGGCTGATTTTCGACAAAAGAGATAACACCCCCCATTACGTCATGCTTCAGAAATGTGGAAAATGGTCCGTTTTCAAATGTTTTATTTTTGAACGTCAGTTCACATTTGTAGGTGGATCATCAGTGTTAGAGCTAAAATTAGCATGTTTAAAGTGATTTTCATGCTTCCAGGGGCTCGGGAAGTGAATTAAATACTATTTGGAGGCATTTAATGTTCAAGCAAAAACAGCTGATTTTTGACAAAAGAGATAACACCCCCCCCATTACGTCATGCTTCAGAAATGTGGAAAATGGTCCGTTTTCAAATGTTTTATTTTTGAACGTCAGTTCACATTTGTAGGTGGATCATCAGTGTTAGAGCTAAAATTAGCATGTTTAAAGTGATTTTCATGCTTCCAGGGGCCCTAAACACAAGATTTATGGAATGGTTAAAAGTGCATGAAAATGGCCAATTTACTCACTCTGAGTTCTCAAAAAGGGTTTCTTCACCCCGGGAAGTTAATTAAATACCATTTGGAGGCATTTAATGTTCGAGCCAAAACGGCTGATTTTCGACAAAAGAGATAATACCCCCCCATTATGTCATGCTTCAGAAATGTGGAAAATTGTCCGTTTTCAAATGTTTTATTTTTGAACGTCAGTTCACATTTGTAGGTGGATCATCAGTGTTAGAGCTAAAATTAGCATGTTTAAAGTGATTTTCATGCTTCCAGGGGCTCGGGAAGTGAATTAAATACTATTTGGAGGCATTTAATGTTCAAGCAAAAACAGCTGATTTTTGACAAAAGAGATAACACCCCCCCCATTACGTCATGCTTCAGAAATGTGGAAAATGGTCCGTTTTGAAATGTTTTATTTTTGAACGTCAGTTCACATTTGTAGGTGGATCATCAGTGTTAGAGCTAAAATTAGCATGTTTAAAGTGATTTTCATGCTTCCAGGGGCCCTAAACACAAGATTTATGGAATGGTTAAAAGTGCATGAAAATGGCCAATTTACTCACTCTGAGTTCTCAAAAAGGGTTTCTTCACTCCGGGAAGTTAATTAAATACCATTTGGAGGCATTTAATGTTCGAGCAAAAACGGCTGATTTTCGACAAAAGAGATAACACCCCCCCCCCATTACGTCATGCTTCAGAAATGTGGAAAATGGTCCGTTTTCAAATGTTTTATTTTTGAACGTCAGTTCACATTTGTAGGTGGATCATCAGTGTTAGAGCTAAAATTAGCATGTTTAAAGTGATTTTCATGCTTCCAGGGGCTCGGGAAGTGAATTAAATACTATTTGGAGGCATTTAATGTTCAAGCAAAAACAGCTGATTTTTGACAAAAGAGATAACACCCCCCCCCATTACGTCATGCTTCAGAAATATGGAAAATGGTCCGTTTTCAAATGTTTTATTTTTGAACGTCAGTTCACATTTGTAGGTGGATCATCAGTGTTAGAGCTGAAATTAGCATGTTTAAAGTGATTTTCATGCTTCCAGGCGCCCTAAACACAAGATTTATGGAATGGTTAAAAGTGCCTGAAAATGGCCAATTTACTCACTCTGAGTTCTCAAAAAGGGTTTCTTCACCCCAGGAAGTTAATTAAATACCATTTCGAGGCATTTAATGTTCGAGCTAAAACGGATGATTTTCGACAAAAGAGATAACACCCCCCCATTACGTCATGCTTCAGAAATGTGGAAAATGGTCCGTTTTCAAATGTTTTATTTTTGAACGTCAGTTCACATTTGTAGGTGGATCATCAGTGTTAGAGCTAAAATTAGCATGTTTAAAGTGATTTTCATGCTTCCAGGGGCTCGGGAAGTGAATTAAATACTATTTGGAGGCATTTAATGTTCAAGCAAAAACAGCTGATTTTTGACAAAAGAGATAACACCCCCCCCCATTACGTCATGCTTCAGAAATGTGGAAAATGGTCCGTTTTCAAATGTTTTATTTTTGAACGTCAGTTCACATTTGTAGGTGGATCATCAGTGTTAGAGCTAAAATTAGCATGTTTAAAGTGATTTTCATGCTTCCAGGGGCCCTAAACACAAGATTTATGGAATGGTTAAAAGTGCATGAAAATGGTTAATTTACTCACTCTGAGTTCTCAAAAAGGGTTTCTTCACCCCGGGAAGTTAATTAAATACCATTTCGAGGCATTTAATGTTCGAGCCAAAACGGCTGATTTTCGACAAAAGAGATAACACCCCCCATTACGTCATGCTTCAGAAATGTGGAAAATGGTCCGTTTTCAAATGTTTTATTTTTGAACGTCAGTTCACATTTGTAGGTGGATCATCAGTGTTAGAGCTAAAATTAGCATGTTTAAAGTGATTTTCATGCTTCCAGGCGCCCTAAACACAAGATTTATGGAATGGTTAAAAGTGCATGAAAATGGCCAATTTACTCACTCTGAGTTCTCAAAAAGGGTTTCTTCACCCCAGGAAGTTAATTAAATACCATTTGGAGGCATTTAATGTTCGAGCCAAAACGGCTGATTTTCGACAAAAGAGATAACACCCCCCCATTACGTCATGCTTCAGAAATGTGGAAAATGGTCCGTTTTCAAATGTTTTATTTTTGAACGTCAGTTCACATTTGTAGGTGGATCATCAGTGTTAGAGCTAAAATTAGCATGTTTAAAGTGATTTTCATGCTTCCAGGGGCTCGGGAATGAATTAAATACTATTTGGAGGCATTTATTGTTCAAGCAAAAACAGCTGATTTTTGACAAAAGAGATAACACCCCCCCATTACGTCATGCTTCAGAAATGTGGAAAATGGTCAGTTTTCAAATGTTTTATTTTTGAACGTCAGTTCACATTTGTAGATGGATCATCAGTGTTAGAGCTAAAATTAGCATGTTTAAAGTGATTTTCATGCTTCCAGGGGCCCTAAACACAAGATTTATGGAATGGTTAAAAGTGCATGAAAATGGCCAATTTACTCACTCTGAGTTCTCAAAAAGGGTTTCTTCACCCCGGGAAGTTAATTAAATACCATTTGGAGGCATTTAATGTTCGAGCCAAAACGGCTGATTTTCGACAAAAGAGATAACACCCCCCCATTACGTCATGCTTCAGAAATGTGGAAAATGGTCCGTTTTCAAATGTTTTATTTTTGAACGTCAGTTCACATTTGTAGGTGGATCATCAGTGTTAGAGCTAAAATTAGCATGTTTAAAGTGATTTTCATGCTTCCAGGGGCTCGGGAAGTGAATTAAATACTATTTGGAGGCATTTAATGTTCAAGCAAAAACAGCTGATTTTTGACAAAAGAGATAACACCCCCCCCATTACGTCATGCTTCAGAAATGTGGAAAATGGTCCGTTTTCAAATGTTTTATTTTTGAACGTCAGTTCACATTTGTAGGTGGATCATCAGTGTTAGAGCTAAAATTAGCATGTTTAAAGTGATTTTCATGCTTCCAGGCGCCCTAAACACAAGATTTATGGAATGGTTAAAAGTGCCTGAAAATGGCCAATTTACTCACTCTGAGTTCTCAAAAAGGGTTTCTTCACCCCAGGAAGTTAATTAAATACCATTTCGAGGCATTTAATGTTCGAGCTAAAACGGATGATTTTCGACAAAATAGATAACACCCCCCCATTACGTCATGCTTCAGAAATGTGGAAAATGGTCCGTTTTCAAATGTTTTATTTTTGAACGTCAGTTCACATTTGTAGGTGGATCATCAGTGTTAGAGCTAAAATTAGCATGTTTAAAGTGATTTTCATGCTTCCAGGGGCTCGGGAAGTGAATTAAATACTATTTGGAGGCATTTAATGTTCAAGCAAAAACAGCTGATTTTTGACAAAAGAGATAACACCCCCCCCATTACGTCATGCTTCAGAAATGTGGAAAATGGTCCGTTTTCAAATGTTTTATTTTTGAACGTCAGTTCACATTTGTAGGTGGATCATCAGTGTTAGAGCTAAAATTAGCATGTTTAAAGTGATTTTCATGCTTCCAGGGGCCCTAAACACAAGATTTATGGAATGGTTAAAAGTGCATGAAAATGGTTAATTTACTCACTCTGAGTTCTCAAAAAGGGTTTCTTCACCCCGGGAAGTTAATTAAATACCATTTCGAGGCATTTAATGTTCGAGCCAAAACGGCTGATTTTCGACAAAAGAGATAACACCCCCCATTACGTCATGCTTCAGAAATGTGGAAAATGGTCCGTTTTCAAATGTTTTATTTTTGAACGTCAGTTCACATTTGTAGGTGGATCATCAGTGTTAGAGCTAAAATTAGCATGTTTAAAGTGATTTTCATGCTTCCAGGGGCTCGGGAAGTGAATTAAATACTATTTGGAGGCATTTAATGTTCAAGCAAAAACAGCTGATTTTTGACAAAAGAGATAACACCCCCCCCATTACGTCATGCTTCAGAAATGTGGAAAATGGTCCGTTTTCAAATGTTTTATTTTTGAACGTCAGTTCACATTTGTAGGTGGATCATCAGTGTTAGAGCTAAAATTAGCATGTTTAAAGTGATTTTCATGCTTCCAGGGGCCCTAAACACAAGATTTATGGAATGGTTAAAAGTGCATGAAAATGGCCAATTTACTCACTCTGAGTTCTCAAAAAGGGTTTCTTCACCCCGGGAAGTTAATTAAATACCATTTGGAGGCATTTAATGTTCGAGCCAAAACGGCTGATTTTCGACAAAAGAGATAATACCCCCCCATTATGTCATGCTTCAGAAATGTGGAAAATTGTCCGTTTTCAAATGTTTTATTTTTGAACGTCAGTTCACATTTGTAGGTGGATCATCAGTGTTAGAGCTAAAATTAGCATGTTTAAAGTGATTTTCATGCTTCCAGGGGCTCGGGAAGTGAATTAAATACTATTTGGAGGCATTTAATGTTCAAGCAAAAACAGCTGATTTTTGACAAAAGAGATAACACCCCCCCCCATTACGTCATGCTTCAGAAATGTGGAAAATGGTCCGTTTTGAAATGTTTTATTTTTGAACGTCAGTTCACATTTGTAGGTGGATCATCAGTGTTAGAGCTAAAATTAGCATGTTTAAAGTGATTTTCATGCTTCCAGGGGCCCTAAACACAAGATTTATGGAATGGTTAAAAGTGCATGAAAATGGCCAATTTACTCACTCTGAGTTCTCAAAAAGGGTTTCTTCACTCCGGGAAGTTAATTAAATACCATTTGGAGGCATTTAATGTTCGAGCAAAAACGGCTGATTTTCGACAAAAGAGATAACACCCCCCCCATTACGTCATGCTTCAGAAATGTGGAAAATGGTCCGTTTTCAAATGTTTTATTTTTGAACGTCAGTTCACATTTGTAGGTGGATCATCAGTGTTAGAGCTAAAATTAGCATGTTTAAAGTGATTTTCATGCTTCCAGGGGCTCGGGAAGTGAATTAAATACTATTTGGAGGCATTTAATGTTCAAGCAAAAACAGCTGATTTTTGACAAAAGAGATAACACCCCCCCCCCCATTACGTCATGCTTCAGAAATATGGAAAATGGTCCGTTTTCAAATGTTTTATTTTTGAACGTCAGTTCACATTTGTAGGTGGATCATCAGTGTTAGAGCTGAAATTAGCATGTTTAAAGTGATTTTCATGCTTCCAGGCGCCCTAAACACAAGATTTATGGAATGGTTAAAAGTGCCTGAAAATGGCCAATTTACTCACTCTGAGTTCTCAAAAAGGGTTTCTTCACCCCAGGAAGTTAATTAAATACCATTTCGAGGCATTTAATGTTCGAGCTAAAACGGATGATTTTCGACAAAAGAGATAACACCCCCCCATTACGTCATGCTTCAGAAATGTGGAAAATGGTCCGTTTTCAAATGTTTTATTTTTGAACGTCAGTTCACATTTGTAGGTGGATCATCAGTGTTAGAGCTAAAATTAGCATGTTTAAAGTGATTTTTATGCTTCCAGGGGCTCGGGAAGTGAATTAAATACTATTTGGAGGCATTTAATGTTCAAGCAAAAACAGCTGATTTTTGACAAAAGAGATAACACCCCCCCCATTACGTCATGCTTCAGAAATGTGGAAAATGGTCCGTTTTCAAATGTTTTATTTTTGAACGTCAGTTCACATTTGTAGGTGGATCATCAGTGTTAGAGCTAAAATTAGCATGTTTAAAGTGATTTTCATGCTTCCAGGGGCCCTAAACACAAGATTTATGGAATGGTTAAAAGTGCATGAAAATGGTTAATTTACTCACTCTGAGTTCTCAAAAAGGGTTTCTTCACCCCGGGAAGTTAATTAAATACCATTTCGAGGCATTTAATGTTCGAGCCAAAACGGCTGATTTTCGACAAAAGAGATAACACCCCCCATTACGTCATGCTTCAGAAATGTGGAAAATGGTCCGTTTTCAAATGTTTTATTTTTGAACGTCAGTTCACATTTGTAGGTGGATCATCAGTGTTAGAGCTAAAATTAGCATGTTTAAAGTGATTTTCATGCTTCCAGGGGCTCGGGAAGTGAATTAAATACTATTTGGAGGCATTTAATGTTCAAGCAAAAACAGCTGATTTTTGACAAAAGAGATAACACCCCCCCCATTACGTCATGCTTCAGAAATGTGGAAAATGGTCCGTTTTCAAATGTTTTATTTTTGAATATCAGTTCAAATTTGTAGGTGGATCATCAGTGTTAGAGCTAAAATTAGCATGTTTAAAGTGATTTTCATGCTTCCAGGGGCCCTAAACACAAGATTTATGGAATGGTTAAAAGTGCATGAAAATGGCCAATTTACTCACTCTGAGTTCTCAAAAAGGGTTTCTTCACCCCGGGAAGTTAATTAAATACCATTTGGAGGCATTTAATGTTCGAGCCAAAACGGCTGATTTTCGACAAAAGAGATAACACCCCCCCATTATGTCATGCTTCAGAAATGTGGAAAATTGTCCGTTTTCAAATGTTTTATTTTTGAACGTCAGTTCACATTTGTAGGTGGATCATCAGTGTTAGAGCTAAAATTAGCATGTTTAAAGTGATTTTCATGCTTCCAGGGGCTCGGGAAGTGAATTAAATACTATTTGGAGGCATTTAATGTTCAAGTAAAAACAGCTGATTTTTGACAAAAGAGATAACACCCCCCCCATTACGTCATGCTTCAGAAATGTGGAAAATGGTCCGTTTTGAAATGTTTTATTTTTGAACGTCAGTTCACATTTGTAGGTGGATCATCAGTGTTAGAGCTAAAATTAGCATGTTTAAAGTGATTTTCATGCTTCCAGGGGCCCTAAACACAAGATTTATGGAATGGTTAAAAGTGCATGAAAATGGCCAATTTACTCACTCTGAGTTCTCAAAAAGGGTTTCTTCACCCCAGGAAGTTAATTAAATACCATTTGGAGGCATTTAATGTTCGAGCCAAAACGGCTGATTTTCGACAAAAGAGATAACACCCCCCCATTACGTCATGCTTCAGAAATGTGGAAAATGGTCCGTTTTCAAATGTTTTATTTTTGAACGTCAGTTCACATTTGTAGGTGGATCATCAGTGTTAGAGCTAAAATTAGCATGTTTAAAGTGATTTTCATGCTTCCAGGGGCTCGGGAATGAATTAAATACTATTTGGAGGCATTTATTGTTTAAGCAAAAACAGCTGATTTTTGACAAAAGAGATAACACCCCCCCCATTACGTCATGCTTCAGAAATGTGGAAAATGGTCAGTTTTCAAATGTTTTATTTTTGAACGTCAGTTCACATTTGTAGATGGATCATCAGTGTTAGAGCTAAAATTAGCATGTTTAAAGTGATTTTCATGCTTCCAGGGGCCCTAAACACAAGATTTATGGAATGGTTAAAAGTGCATGAAAATGGCCAATTTACTCACTCTGAGTTCTCAAAAAGGGTTTCTTCACCCCGGGAAGTTAATTGAATACCATTTGGAGGCATTTAATGTTCGAGCCAAAACGGCTGATTTTCGACAAAAGAGATAACACCCCCCCATTACGTCATGCTTCAGAAATGTGGAAAATGGTCCGTTTTCAAATGTTTTATTTTTGAACGTCAGTTCACATTTGTAGGTGGATCATCAGTGTTAGAGCTAAAATTAGCATGTTTAAAGTGATTTTCATGCTTCCAGGGGCTCGGAAAGTGAATTAAATACTATTTGGAGGCATTTAATGTTCAAGCAAAAACAGCAGATTTTTGACAAAAGAGATAACACCCCCCCATTACGTCATGCTTCAGAAATGTGGAAAATGGTCCGTTTTCAAATGTTTTATTTTTGAACGTCAGTTCACATTTGTAGGTGGATCATCAGTGTTAGAGCGAAAATTAGCATGTTTAAAGTGATTTTCATGCTTCCAGGGGCCCTAAACACAAGATTTATGGAATGGTTAAAAGTGCATGAAAATGTCCAATTTACTCACTCTGAGTTCTCAAAAAAGGTTTCTTCATCCCGGGAAGTTAATTAAATACCATTTGGAGGCATTTAATGTTCGAGCTAAAACGGATGATTTTCGACAAAAGAGATAACACCCCCCCATTACGTCATGCTTCAGAAATGTGGAAAATGGTCCGTTTTCAAATGTTTTATTTTTGAACGTCAGTTCACATTTGTAGGTGGATCATCAGTGTTAGAGCTAAAATTAGCATGTTTAAAGTGATTTTCATGCTTCCAGGGGCTCGGGAAGTGAATTAAATACTATTTGGAGGCATTTAATGTTCAAGCAAAAACAGCTGATTTTTGACAAAAGAGATAACACCCCCCCCATTACGTCATGCTTCAGAAATGTGGAAAATGGTCCGTTTTCAAATGTTTTATTTTTGAACGTCAGTTCACATTTGTAGGTGGATCATCAGTGTTAGAGCTAAAATTAGCATGTTTAAAGTGATTTTCATGCTTCCAGGCGCCCTAAACACAAGATTTATGGAATGGTTAAAAGTGCCTGAAAATGGCCAATTTACTCACTCTGAGTTCTCAAAAAGGGTTTCTTCACCCCAGGAAGTTAATTAAATACCATTTCGAGGCATTTAATGTTCGAGCTAAAACGGATGATTTTCGACAAAAGAGATAACACCCCCCCATTACGTCATGCTTCAGAAATGTGGAAAATGGTCCGTTTTCAAATGTTTTATTTTTGAACGTCAGTTCACATTTGTAGGTGGATCATCAGTGTTAGAGCTAAAATTAGCATGTTTAAAGTGATTTTCATGCTTCCAGGGGCTCGGGAAGTGAATTAAATACTATTTGGAGGCATTTAATGTTCAAGCAAAAACAGCTGATTTTTGACAAAAGAGATAACACCCCCCCCATTACGTCATGCTTCAGAAATGTGGAAAATGGTCCGTTTTCAAATGTTTTATTTTTGAACGTCAGTTCACATTTGTAGGTGGATCATCAGTGTTAGAGCTAAAATTAGCATGTTTAAAGTGATTTTCATGCTTCCAGGGGCCCTAAACACAAGATTTATGGAATGGTTAAAAGTGCATGAAAATGATTAATTTACTCACTCTGAGTTCTCAAAAAGGGTGTCTTCACCCCGGGAAGTTAATTAAATACCATTTCGAGGCATTTAATGTTCGAGCCAAAACGGCTGATTTTCGACAAAAGAGATAACACCCCCCATTACGTCATGCTTCAGAAATGTGGAAAATGGTCCGTTTTCAAATGTTTTATTTTTGAACGTCAGTTCACATTTGTAGGTGGATCATCAGTGTTAGAGCTAAAATTAGCATGTTTAAAGTGATTTTCATGCTTCCAGGGGCTCGGGAAGTGAATTAAATACTATTTGGAGGCATTTAATGTTCAAGCAAAAACAGCTGATTTTTGACAAAAGAGATAACACCCCCCCCATTACGTCATGCTTCAGAAATGTGGAAAATGGTCCGTTTTCAAATGTTTTATTTTTGAACGTCAGTTCACATTTGTAGGTGGATCATCAGTGTTAGAGCTAAAATTAGCATGTTTAAAGTGATTTTCATGCTTCCAGGGGCCCTAAACACAAGATTTATGGAATGGTTAAAAGTGCATGAAAATGGCCAATTTACTCACTCTGAGTTCTCAAAAAGGGTTTCTTCACCCCGGGAAGTTAATTAAATACCATTTGGAGGCATTTAATGTTCGAGCCAAAACGGCTGATTTTCGACAAAAGAGATAATACCCCCCCATTATGTCATGCTTCAGAAATGTGGAAAATTGTCCGTTTTCAAATGTTTTATTTTTGAACGTCAGTTCACATTTGTAGGTGGATCATCAGTGTTAGAGCTAAAATTAGCATGTTTAAAGTGATTTTCATGCTTCCAGGGGCTCGGGAAGTGAATTAAATACTATTTGGAGGCATTTAATGTTCAAGCAAAAACAGCTGATTTTTGACGAAAGAGATAACACCCCCCCCATTACGTCATGCTTCAGAAATGTGGAAAATGGTCCGTTTTGAAATGTTTTATTTTTGAACGTCAGTTCACATTTGTAGGTGGATCATCAGTGTTAGAGCTAAAATTAGCATGTTTAAAGTGATTTTCATGCTTCCAGGGGCCCTAAACACAAGATTTATGGAATGGTTAAAAGTGCATGAAAATGGCCAATTTACTCACTCTGAGTTCTCAAAAAGGGTTTCTTCACTCCGGGAAGTTAATTAAATACCATTTGGAGGCATTTAATGTTCGAGCAAAAACGGCTGATTTTCGACAAAAGAGATAACACCCCCCCCCATTACGTCATGCTTCAGAAATGTGGAAAATGGTCCGTTTTCAAATGTTTTATTTTTGAACGTCAGTTCACATTTGTAGGTGGATCATCAGTGTTAGAGCTAAAATTAGCATGTTTAAAGTGATTTTCATGCTTCCAGGGGCTCGGGAAGTGAATTAAATACTATTTGGAGGCATTTAATGTTCAAGCAAAAACAGCTGATTTTTGACAAAAGAGATAACACCCCCCCCCATTACGTCATGCTTCAGAAATATGGAAAATGGTCCGTTTTCAAATGTTTTATTTTTGAACGTCAGTTCACATTTGTAGGTGGATCATCAGTGTTAGAGCTGAAATTAGCATGTTTAAAGTGATTTTCATGCTTCCAGGCGCCCTAAACACAAGATTTATGGAATGGTTAAAAGTGCCTGAAAATGGCCAATTTACTCACTCTGAGTTCTCAAAAAGGGTTTCTTCACCCCAGGAAGTTAATTAAATACCATTTCGAGGCATTTAATGTTCGAGCTAAAACGGATGATTTTCGACAAAAGAGATAACACCCCCCCATTACGTCATGCTTCAGAAATGTGGAAAATGGTCCGTTTTCAAATGTTTTATTTTTGAACGTCAGTTCACATTTGTAGGTGGATCATCAGTGTTAGAGCTAAAATTAGCATGTTTAAAGTGATTTTCATGCTTCCAGGGGCTCGGGAAGTGAATTAAATACTATTTGGAGGCATTTAATGTTCAAGCAAAAACAGCTGATTTTTGACAAAAGAGATAACACCCCCCCCATTACGTCATGCTTCAGAAATGTGGAAAATGGTCCGTTTTCAAATGTTTTATTTTTGAACGTCAGTTCACATTTGTAGGTGGATCATCAGTGTTAGAGCTAAAATTAGCATGTTTAAAGTGATTTTCATGCTTCCAGGGGCCCTAAACACAAGATTTATGGAATGGTTAAAAGTGCATGAAAATGGTTAATTTACTCACTCTGAGTTCTCAAAAAGGGTTTCTTCACCCCGGGAAGTTAATTAAATACCATTTCGAGGCATTTAATGTTCGAGCCAAAATGGCTGATTTTCGACAAAAGAGATAACACCCCCCATTACGTCATGCTTCAGAAATGTGGAAAATGGTCCGTTTTCAAATGTTTTATTTTTGAACGTCAGTTCACATTTGTAGGTGGATCATCAGTGTTAGAGCTAAAATTAGCATGTTTAAAGTGATTTTCATGCTTCCAGGGGCTCGGGAAGTGAATTAAATACTATTTGGAGGCATTTAATGTTCAAGCAAAAACAGCTGATTTTTGACAAAAGAGATAACACCCCCCCCATTACGTCATGCTTCAGAAATGTGGAAAATGGTCCGTTTTCAAATGTTTTATTTTTGAATATCAGTTCACATTTGTAGGTGGATCATCAGTGTTAGAGCTAAAATTAGCATGTTTAAAGTGATTTTCATGCTTCCAGGGGCCCTAAACACAAGATTTATGGAATGGTTAAAAGTGCATGAAAATGGCCAATTTACTCACTCTGAGTTCTCAAAAAGGGTTTCTTCACCCCGGGAAGTTAATTAAATACCATTTGGAGGCATTTAATGTTCGAGCCAAAACGGCTGATTTTCGACAAAAGAGATAACACCCCCCATTACGTCATGCTTCAGAAATGTGGAAAATGGTCCGTTTTCAAATGTTTTATTTTTGAACGTCAGTTCACATTTGTAGGTGGATCATCAGTGTTAGAGCTAAAATTAGCATGTTTAAAGTGATTTTCATGCTTCCAGGGGCTCGGGAAGTGAATTAAATACTATTTGGAGGCATTTAATGTTCAAGCAAAAACAGCTGATTTTTGACAAAAGAGATAACACCCCCCCCATTACGTCATGCTTCAGAAATGTGGAAAATGGTCCGTTTTCAAATGTTTTATTTTTGAATATCAGTTCAAATTTGTAGGTGGATCATCAGTGTTAGAGCTAAAATTAGCATGTTTAAAGTGATTTTCATGCTTCCAGGGGCCCTAAACACAAGATTTATGGAATGGTTAAAAGTGCATGAAAATGGCCAATTTACTCACTCTGAGTTCTCAAAAAGGGTTTCTTCACCCCGGGAAGTTAATTAAATACCATTTGGAGGCATTTAATGTTCGAGCCAAAACGGCTGATTTTCGACAAAAGAGATAACACCCCCCCATTATGTCATGCTTCAGAAATGTGGAAAATTGTCCGTTTTCAAATGTTTTATTTTTGAACGTCAGTTCACATTTGTAGGTGGATCATCAGTGTTAGAGCTAAAATTAGCATGTTTAAAGTGATTTTCATGCTTCCAGGGGCTCGGGAAGTGAATTAAATACTATTTGGAGGCATTTAATGTTCAAGTAAAAACAGCTGATTTTTGACAAAAGAGATAACACCCCCCCCATTACGTCATGCTTCAGAAATGTGGAAAATGGTCCGTTTTGAAATGTTTTATTTTTGAACGTCAGTTCACATTTGTAGGTGGATCATCAGTGTTAGAGCTAAAATTAGCATGTTTAAAGTGATTTTCATGCTTCCAGGGGCCCTAAACACAAGATTTATGGAATGGTTAAAAGTGCATGAAAATGGCCAATTTACTCACTCTGAGTTCTCAAAAAGGGTTTCTTCACCCCAGGAAGTTAATTAAATACCATTTGGAGGCATTTAATGTTCGAGCCAAAACGGCTGATTTTCGACAAAAGAGATAACACCCCCCCATTACGTCATGCTTCAGAAATGTGGAAAATGGTCCGTTTTCAAATGTTTTATTTTTGAACGTCAGTTCACATTTGTAGGTGGATCATCAGTGTTAGAGCTAAAATTAGCATGTTTAAAGTGATTTTCATGCTTCCAGGGGCTCGGGAATGAATTAAATACTATTTGGAGGCATTTATTGTTTAAGCAAAAACAGCTGATTTTTGACAAAAGAGATAACACCCCCCCATTACGTCATGCTTCAGAAATGTGGAAAATGGTCAGTTTTCAAATGTTTTATTTTTGAACGTCAGTTCACATTTGTAGATGGATCATCAGTGTTAGAGCTAAAATTAGCATGTTTAAAGTGATTTTCATGCTTCCAGGGGCCCTAAACACAAGATTTATGGAATGGTTAAAAGTGCATGAAAATGGCCAATTTACTCACTCTGAGTTCTCAAAAAGGGTTTCTTCACCCCGGGAAGTTAATTGAATACCATTTGGAGGCATTTAATGTTCGAGCCAAAACGGCTGATTTTCGACAAAAGAGATAACACCCCCCCATTACGTCATGCTTCAGAAATGTGGAAAATGGTCCGTTTTCAAATGTTTTATTTTTGAACGTCAGTTCACATTTGTAGGTGGATCATCAGTGTTAGAGCTAAAATTAGCATGTTTAAAGTGATTTTCATGCTTCCAGGGGCTCGGAAAGTGAATTAAATACTATTTGGAGGCATTTAATGTTCAAGCAAAAACAGCAGATTTTTGACAAAAGAGATAACACCCCCCCATTACGTCATGCTTCAGAAATGTGGAAAATGGTCCGTTTTCAAATGTTTTATTTTTGAACGTCAGTTCACATTTGTAGGTGGATCATCAGTGTTAGAGCGAAAATTAGCATGTTTAAAGTGATTTTCATGCTTCCAGGGGCCCTAAACACAAGATTTATGGAATGGTTAAAAGTGCATGAAAATGTCCAATTTACTCACTCTGAGTTCTCAAAAAAGGTTTCTTCATCCCGGGAAGTTAATTAAATACCATTTGGAGGCATTTAATGTTCGAGCTAAAACGGATGATTTTCGACAAAAGAGATAACACCCCCCCATTACGTCATGCTTCAGAAATGTGGAAAATGGTCCGTTTTCAAATGTTTTATTTTTGAACGTCAGTTCACATTTGTAGGTGGATCATCAGTGTTAGAGCTAAAATTAGCATGTTTAAAGTGATTTTCATGCTTCCAGGGGCTCGGGAAGTGAATTAAATACTATTTGGAGGCATTTAATGTTCAAGCAAAAACAGCTGATTTTTGACAAAAGAGATAACACCCCCCCCATTACGTCATGCTTCAGAAATGTGGAAAATGGTCCGTTTTCAAATGTTTTATTTTTGAACGTCAGTTCACATTTGTAGGTGGATCATCAGTGTTAGAGCTAAAATTAGCATGTTTAAAGTGATTTTCATGCTTCCAGGCGCCCTAAACACAAGATTTATGGAATGGTTAAAAGTGCCTGAAAATGGCCAATTTACTCACTCTGAGTTCTCAAAAAGGGTTTCTTCACCCCAGGAAGTTAATTAAATACCATTTCGAGGCATTTAATGTTCGAGCTAAAACGGGTGATTTTCGACAAAAGAGATAACACCCCCCCATTACGTCATGCTTCAGAAATGTGGAAAATGGTCCGTTTTCAAATGTTTTATTTTTGAACGTCAGTTCACATTTGTAGGTGGATCATCAGTGTTAGAGCTAAAATTAGCATGTTTAAAGTGATTTTCATGCTTCCAGGGGCTCGGGAAGTGAATTAAATACTATTTGGAGGCATTTAATGTTCAAGCAAAAACAGCTGATTTTTGACAAAAGAGATAACACCCCCCCCATTACGTCATGCTTCAGAAATGTGGAAAATGGTCCGTTTTCAAATGTTTTATTTTTGAACGTCAGTTCACATTTGTAGGTGGATCATCAGTGTTAGAGCTAAAATTAGCATGTTTAAAGTGATTTTCATGCTTCCAGGGGCCCTAAACACAAGATTTATGGAATGGTTAAAAGTGCATGAAAATGGTTAATTTACTCACTCTGAGTTCTCAAAAAGGGTGTCTTCACCCCGGGAAGTTAATTAAATACCATTTCGAGGCATTTAATGTTCGAGCCAAAACGGCTGATTTTCGACAAAAGAGATAACACCCCCCATTACGTCATGCTTCAGAAATGTGGAAAATGGTCCGTTTTCAAATGTTTTATTTTTGAACGTCAGTTCACATTTGTAGGTGGATCATCAGTGTTAGAGCTAAAATTAGCATGTTTAAAGTGATTTTCATGCTTCCAGGGGCTCGGGAAGTGAATTAAATACTATTTGGAGGCATTTAATGTTCAAGCAAAAACAGCTGATTTTTGACAAAAGAGATAACACCCCTCCCATTACGTCATGCTTCAGAAATGTGGAAAATGGTCCGTTTTCAAATGTTTTATTTTTGAACGTCAGTTCACATTTGTAGGTGGATCATCAGTGTTAGAGCTAAAATTAGCATGTTTAAAGTGATTTTCATGCTTCCAGGGGCCCTAAACACAAGATTTATGGAATGGTTAAAAGTGCATGAAAATGGCCAATTTACTCACTCTGAGTTCTCAAAAAGGGTTTCTTCACCCCGGGAAGTTAATTAAATACCATTTGGAGGCATTTAATGTTCGAGCCAAAACGGCTGATTTTCGACAAAAGAGATAATACCCCCCCATTATGTCATGCTTCAGAAATGTGGAAAATTGTCCGTTTTCAAATGTTTTATTTTTGAACGTCAGTTCACATTTGTAGGTGGATCATCAGTGTTAGAGCTAAAATTAGCATGTTTAAAGTGATTTTCATGCTTCCAGGGGCTCGGGAAGTGAATTAAATACTATTTGGAGGCATTTAATGTTCAAGCAAAAACAGCTGATTTTTGACGAAAGAGATAACACCCCCCCATTACGTCATGCTTCAGAAATGTGGAAAATGGTCCGTTTTGAAATGTTTTATTTTTGAACGTCAGTTCACATTTGTAGGTGGATCATCAGTGTTAGAGCTAAAATTAGCATGTTTAAAGTGATTTTCATGCTTCCAGGGGCCCTAAACACAAGATTTATGGAATGGTTAAAAGTGCATGAAAATGGCCAATTTACTCACTCTGAGTTCTCAAAAAGGGTTTCTTCACTCCGGGAAGTTAATTAAATACCATTTGGAGGCATTTAATGTTCGAGCAAAAACGGCTGATTTTCGACAAAAGAGATAACACCCCCCCCCATTACGTCATGCTTCAGAAATGTGGAAAATGGTCCGTTTTCAAATGTTTTATTTTTGAACGTCAGTTCACATTTGTAGGTGGATCATCAGTGTTAGAGCTAAAATTAGCATGTTTAAAGTGATTTCCATGCTTCCAGGGGCCCTAAACACAAGATTTATGGAATGGTTAAAAGTGCATGAAAATGTCCAATTTACTCACTCTGAGTTCTCAAAAAAGGTTTCTTCATCCCGGGAAGTTAATTAAATATCATTTGGAGGCATTTAATGTTCGAGCTAAAACGGATGATTTTCGACAAAAGAGATAACACCCCCCCATTACGTCATGCTTCAGAAATGTGGAAAATGGTCCGTTTTCAAATGTTTTATTTTTGAACGTCAGTTCACATTTGTAGGTGGATCATCAGTGTTAGAGCTAAAATTAGCATGTTTAAAGTGATTTTCATGCTTCCAGGGGCTCGGGAAGTGAATTAAATACTATTTGGAGGCATTTAATGTTCAAGCAAAAACAGCTGATTTTTGACAAAAGAGATAACACCCCCCCCATTACGTCATGCTTCAGAAATGTGGAAAATGGTCCGTTTTCAAATGTTTTATTTTTGAACGTCAGTTCACATTTGTAGGTGGATCATCAGTGTTAGAGCTAAAATTAGCATGTTTAAAGTGATTTTCATGCTTCCAGGCGCCCTAAACACAAGATTTATGGAATGGTTAAAAGTGCCTGAAAATGGCCAATTTACTCACTCTGAGTTCTCAAAAAGGGTTTCTTCACCCCAGGAAGTTAATTAAATACCATTTCGAGGCATTTAATGTTCGAGCTAAAACGGGTGATTTTCGACAAAAGAGATAACACCCCCCCATTACGTCATGCTTCAGAAATGTGGAAAATGGTCCGTTTTCAAATGTTTTATTTTTGAACGTCAGTTCACATTTGTAGGTGGATCATCAGTGTTAGAGCTAAAATTAGCATGTTTAAAGTGATTGTCATGCTTCCAGGGGCTCGGGAAGTGAATTAAATACTATTTGGAGGCATTTAATGTTCAAGCAAAAACAGCTGATTTTTGACAAAAGAGATAACACCCCCCCCATTACGTCATGCTTCAGAAATGTGGAAAATGGTCCGTTTTCAAATGTTTTATTTTTGAACGTCAGTTCACATTTGTAGGTGGATCATCAGTGTTAGAGCTAAAATTAGCATGTTTAAAGTGATTTTCATGCTTCCAGGGGCCCTAAACACAAGATTTATGGAATGGTTAAAAGTGCATGAAAATGGTTAATTTACTCACTCTGAGTTCTCAAAAAGGGTGTCTTCACCCCGGGAAGTTAATTAAATACCATTTCGAGGCATTTAATGTTCGAGCCAAAACGGCTGATTTTCGACAAAAGAGATAACACCCCCCATTACGTCATGCTTCAGAAATGTGGAAAATGGTCCGTTTTCAAATGTTTTATTTTTGAACGTCAGTTCACATTTGTAGGTGGATCATCAGTGTTAGAGCTAAAATTAGCATGTTTAAAGTGATTTTCATGCTTCCAGGGGCTCGGGAAGTGAATTAAATACTATTTGGAGGCATTTAATGTTCAAGCAAAAACAGCTGATTTTTGACAAAAGAGATAACACCCCCCCCATTACGTCATGCTTCAGAAATGTGGAAAATGGTCCGTTTTCAAATGTTTTATTTTTGAACGTCAGTTCACATTTGTAGGTGGATCATCAGTGTTAGAGCTAAAATTAGCATGTTTAAAGTGATTTTCATGCTTCCAGGGGCCCTAAACACAAGATTTATGGAATGGTTAAAAGTGCATGAAAATGGCCAATTTACTCACTCTGAGTTCTCAAAAAGGGTTTCTTCACCCCGGGAAGTTAATTAAATACCATTTGGAGGCATTTAATGTTCGAGCCAAAACGGCTGATTTTCGACAAAAGAGATAATACCCCCCCATTATGTCATGCTTCAGAAATGTGGAAAATTGTCCGTTTTCAAATGTTTTATTTTTGAACGTCAGTTCACATTTGTAGGTGGATCATCAGTGTTAGAGCTAAAATTAGCATGTTTAAAGTGATTTTCATGCTTCCAGGGGCTCGGGAAGTGAATTAAATACTATTTGGAGGCATTTAATGTTCAAGCAAAAACAGCTGATTTTTGACGAAAGAGATAACACCCCCCCCATTACGTCATGCTTCAGAAATGTGGAAAATGGTCCGTTTTGAAATGTTTTATTTTTGAACGTCAGTTCACATTTGTAGGTGGATCATCAGTGTTAGAGCTAAAATTAGCATGTTTAAAGTGATTTTCATGCTTCCAGGGGCCCTAAACACAAGATTTATGGAATGGTTAAAAGTGCATAAAAATGGCCAATTTACTCACTCTGAGTTCTCAAAAAGGGTTTCTTCACTCCGGGAAGTTAATTAAATACCATTTGGAGGCATTTAATGTTCGAGCAAAAACGGCTGATTTTCGACAAAAGAGATAACACCCCCCCCCATTACGTCATGCTTCAGAAATGTGGAAAATGGTCCGTTTTCAAATGTTTTATTTTTGAACGTCAGTTCACATTTGTAGGTGGATCATCAGTGTTAGAGCTAAAATTAGCATGTTTAAAGTGATTTTCATGCTTCCAGGGGCTCGGGAAGTGAATTAAATACTATTTGGAGGCATTTAATGTTCAAGCAAAAACAGCTGATTTTTGACAAAAGAGATAACACCCCCCCCCATTACGTCATGCTTCAGAAATATGGAAAATGGTCCGTTTTCAAATGTTTTATTTTTGAACGTCAGTTCACATTTGTAGGTGGATCATCAGTGTTAGAGCTGAAATTAGCATGTTTAAAGTGATTTTCATGCTTCCAGGCGCCCTAAACACAAGATTTATGGAATGGTTAAAAGTGCCTGAAAATGGCCAATTTACTCACTCTGAGTTCTCAAAAAGGGTTTCTTCACCCCAGGAAGTTAATTAAATACCATTTCGAGGCATTTAATGTTCGAGCTAAAACGGATGATTTTCGACAAAAGAGATAACACCCCCCCATTACGTCATGCTTCAGAAATGTGGAAAATGGTCCGTTTTCAAATGTTTTATTTTTGAACGTCAGTTCACATTTGTAGGTGGATCATCAGTGTTAGAGCTAAAATTAGCATGTTTAAAGTGATTTTCATGCTTCCAGGGGCTCGGGAAGTGAATTAAATACTATTTGGAGGCATTTAATGTTCAAGCAAAAACAGCTGATTTTTGACAAAAGAGATAACACCCCCCCCATTACGTCATGCTTCAGAAATGTGGAAAATGGTCCGTTTTCAAATGTTTTATTTTTGAACGTCAGTTCACATTTGTAGGTGGATCATCAGTGTTAGAGCTA
This sequence comes from Lissotriton vulgaris, assembly GCF_964263255.1. Lineage (NCBI taxonomy): Eukaryota > Metazoa > Chordata > Amphibia > Caudata > Salamandridae > Lissotriton > Lissotriton vulgaris. The sequence continues at coordinate 54,620 of NW_028242335.1, forward strand.
AAATTAGCATGTTTAAAGTGATTTTCATGCTTCCAGGGGCCCTAAACACAAGATTTATGGAATGGTTAAAAGTGCATGAAAATGGTTAATTTACTCACTCTGAGTTCTCAAAAAGGGTTTCTTCACCCCGGGAAGTTAATTAAATACCATTTTGAGGCATTTAATGTTCGAGCCAAAACGGCTGATTTTCGACAAAAGAGATAACACCCCCCATTACGTCATGCTTCAGAAATGTGGAAAATGGTCCGTTTTCAAATGTTTTATTTTTGAACGTCAGTTCACATTTGTAGGTGGATCATCAGTGTTAGAGCTAAAATTAGCATGTTTAAAGTGATTTTCATGCTTCCAGGGGCTCGGGAAGTGAATTAAATACTATTTGGAGGCATTTAATGTTCAAGCAAAAACAGCTGATTTTTGACAAAAGAGATAACACCCCCCCCATTACGTCATGCTTCAGAAATGTGGAAAATGGTCCGTTTTCAAATGTTTTATTTTTGAACGTCAGTTCACATTTGTAGGTGGATCATCAGTGTTAGAGCTAAAATTAGCATGTTTAAAGTGATTTTCATGCTTCCAGGGGCCCTAAACACAAGATTTATGGAATGGTTAAAAGTGCATGAAAATGGTTAATTTACTCACTCTGAGTTCTCAAAAAGGGTTTCTTCACCCCGGGAAGTTAATTAAATACCATTTCGAGGCATTTAATGTTCGAGCCAAAACGGCTGATTTTCGACAAAAGAGATAACACCCCCCATTACGTCATGCTTCAGAAATGTGGAAAATGGTCCGTTTTCAAATGTTTTATTTTTGAACGTCAGTTCACATTTGTAGGTGGATCATCAGTGTTAGAGCTAAAATTAGCATGTTTAAAGTGATTTTCATGCTTCCAGGGGCTCGGGAAGTGAATTAAATACTATTTGGAGGCATTTAATGTTCAAGCAAAAACAGCTGATTTTTGACAAAAGAGATAACACCCCCCCCATTACGTCATGCTTCAGAAATGTGGAAAATGGTCCGTTTTCAAATGTTTTATTTTTGAATATCAGTTCACATTTGTAGGTGGATCATCAGTGTTAGAGCTAAAATTAGCATGTTTAAAGTGATTTTCATGCTTCCAGGGGCCCTAAACACAAGATTTATGGAATGGTTAAAAGTGCATGAAAATGGCCAATTTACTCACTCTGAGTTCTCAAAAAGGGTTTCTTCACCCCGGGAAGTTAATTAAATACCATTTGGAGGCATTTAATGTTCGAGCCAAAACGGCTGATTTTCGACAAAAGAGATAACACCCCCCCATTATGTCATGCTTCAGAAATGTGGAAAATTGTCCGTTTTCAAATGTTTTATTTTTGAACGTCAGTTCACATTTGTAGGTGGATCATCAGTGTTAGAGCTAAAATTAGCATGTTTAAAGTGATTTTCATGCTTCCAGGGGCTCGGGAAGTGAATTAAATACTATTTGGAGGCATTTAATGTTCAAGTAAAAACAGCTGATTTTTGACAAAAGAGATAACACCCCCCCCATTACGTCATGCTTCAGAAATGTGGAAAATGGTCCGTTTTGAAATGTTTTATTTTTGAACGTCAGTTCACATTTGTAGGTGGATCATCAGTGTTAGAGCTAAAATTAGCATGTTTAAAGTGATTTTCATGCTTCCAGGGGCCCTAAACACAAGATTTATGGAATGGTTAAAAGTGCATGAAAATGGCCAATTTACTCACTCTGAGTTCTCAAAAAGGGTTTCTTCACTCCGGGAAGTTAATTAAATACCATTTGGAGGCATTTAATGTTCGAGCAAAAACGGCTGATTTTCGACAAAAGAGATAACACCCCCCCCCATTACGTCATGCTTCAGAAATGTGGAAAATGGTCCGTTTTCAAATGTTTTATTTTTGAACGTCAGTTCACATTTGTAGGTGGATCATCAGTGTTAGAGCTAAAATTAGCATGTTTAAAGTGATTTTCATGCTTCCAGGGGCTCGGGAAGTGAATTAAATACTATTTGGAGGCATTTAATGTTCAAGCAAAAACAGCTGATTTTTGACAAAAGAGATAACACCCCCCCCATTACGTCATGCTTCAGAAATGTGGAAAATGGTCCGTTTTCAAATGTTTTATTTTTGAACGTCAGTTCACATTTGTAGGTGGATCATCAGAGTTAGAGCTAAAATTAGCATGTTTAAAGTGATTTTCATGCTTCCAGGCGCCCTAAACACAAGATTTATGGAATGGTTAAAAGTGCATGAAAATGGCCAATTTACTCACTCTGAGTTCTCAAAAAGGGTTTCTTCACCCCAGGAAGTTAATTAAATACCATTTGGAGGCATTTAATGTTCGAGCCAAAACGGCTGATTTTCGACAAAAGAGATAACACCCCCCCATTACGTCATGCTTCAGAAATGTGGAAAATGGTCCGTTTTCAAATGTTTTATTTTTGAACGTCAGTTCACATTTGTAGGTGGATCATCAGTGTTAGAGATAAAATTAGCATGTTTAAAGTGATTTTCATGCTTCCAGGGGCTCGGGAAGTGAATTAAATACTATTTGGAAGCATTTAATGTTCAAGCAAAAACAGCTGATTTTTGACAAAAGAGATAACACCCCCCCATTACGTCATGCTTTAGAAATGTGGAAAATGGTCCGTTTTCAAATGTTTTATTTTTGAACGTCAGTTCACATTTGTAGGTGGATCATCAGTGTTAGAGCTAAAATTAGCATGTTTAAAGTGATTTTCATGCTTTCAGGGGCCCTAAACACAAGATTTATGGAATGGTTAAAAGTGCATGAAAATGGCCAATTTACTCACTCTGAGTTCTCAAAAAGGGTTTCTTCATCCCGGGAAGTTAATTAAATACCATTTGGAGGCATTTAATGTTCGAGCTAAAACGGATGATTTTCGACAAAAGAGATAACACCCCCCCATTACGTCATGCTTCAGAAATGTGGAAAATGGTCCGTTTTCAAATGTTTTATTTTTGAATGTCAGTTCACATTTGTAGGTGGATCATCAGTGTTAGAGCTAAAATTAGCATGTTTAAAGTGATTTTCATGCTTCCAGGGGCCCTAAACACAAGATTCATGGAATGGTTAAAAGTGCATGAAAATGGCCAATTTACTCTCTCTGAGTTCTCAAAAAGGGTTTCTTCACCCGGGAAGTTAATTAAATACCATTTCGAGGCATTTAATGTTCGAGCCAAAACAGCTGATTTTCGACAAAAGAGATAACACCCCCTCATTACGTCATGCTTCAGAAATGTGGAAAATGGTCCGTTTTCAAATGTTTTATTTTTGAACGTCAGTTCACATTTGTAGGTGGATCATCAGTGTTAGAGCTAAAATTAGCATGTTTAAAGTGATTTTCATGCTTCCAGGGGCTCGGGAAGTGAATTAAATACTATTTGGAGGCATTTAATGTTCAAGCAAAAACAGCTGATTTTTGACAAAAGAGATAACACCCCCCCATTACGTCATGCTTCAGAAATGTGGAAAATGGTCCGTTTTGAAATGTTTTATTTTTGAACGTCAGTTCACATTTGTAGGTGGATCATCAGTGTTAGAGCTAAAATTAGCATGTTTAAAGTGATTTTCATGGTTCCAGGGGCCCTAAACACAAGATTTATGGAATGGTTAAAAGTGCATGAAAATGGCCAATTTACTCACTGTGAGTTCTCAAAAAGGGTTTCTTCACTCCGGGAAGTTAATTAAATACCATTTGGAGGCATTTAATGTTCGAGCAAAAACGGCTGATTTTCGACAAAAGAGATAACACCCCCCCCCATTACGTCATGCTTCAGAAATGTGGAAAATGGTCCGTTTTCAAATGTTTTATTTTTGAACGTCAGTTCACATTTGTAGGTGGATCATCAGTGTTAGAGCTAAAATTAGCATGTTTAAAGTGATTTTCATGCTTCCAGGTGCCCTAAACACAAGATTTATGGAATGGTTAAAAGTGCATGAAAATGGCCAATTTACTCACTCTGAGTTCTCAAAAAGGGTTTCTTCACCCCAGGAACTTAATTAAATACCATTTGGAGGCATTTAATGTTCGAGCCAAAACGGCTGATTTTCGACAAAAGAGATAACATCCCCCCATTACGTCATGCTTCAGAAATGTGGAAAATGGTCCGTTTTCAAATGTTTTATTTTTGAACGTCAGTTCACATTTGTAGGTGGATCATCAGTGTTAGAGCTAAAATTAGCATGTTTAAAGTGATTTTCATGCTTCCAGGGGCTCGGGAAGTGAATTAAATACTATTTGGAGGCATTTAATGTTCAAGCAAAAACAGCTGATTTTTGACAAAAGAGATAACACCCCCCCATTACGTCATGCTTCAGAAATGTGGAAAATGGTCCGTTTTCAAATGTTTTATTTTTGAACGTCAGTTCACATTTGTAGATGGATCATCAGTGTTAGAGCTAAAATTAGCATGTTTAAAATGATTTTCATGCTTCCAGGGGCCCTAAACACAAGATTTATGGAATGGTTAAAAGTGCATGAAAATGGACAATTTACTCACTCTGAGTTCTCAAAAAGGGTTTCTTCACCCCGGGAAGTTAATTAAATACCATTTGGAGGCATTTAATGTTCGAGCCAAAACGGCTGATTTTCGACAAAAGAGATAACACCCCCATTACGTCATGCTTCAGAAATGTGGAAAATGGTCCGTTTTCAAATGTTTTATTTTTGAACGTCAGTTCACATTTGTAGGTGGATCATCAGTGTTAGAGCTAAAATTAGCATGTTTAAAGTGATTTTCATGCTTTCAGGGGCCCTAAACACAAGATTTATGGAATGGTTAAAAGTGCATGAAAATGGCCAATTTACTCACTCTGAGTTCTCAAAAAAGGTTTCTTCATCCCGGGAAGGTAATTAAATACCATTTGGAGGCATTTAATGTTCGAGCTAAAACGGATGATTTTCGACAAAAGAGATAACACCCCCCCATTACGTCATGCTTCAGAAATGTGGAAAATGGTCCGTTTTCAAATGTTTTATTTTTGAACGTCAGTTCACATTTGTAGGTGGATCATCAGTGTTAGAGCTAAAATTAGCATGTTTAAAGTGATTTTCATGCTTCCAGGGGCCCTAAACACAAGATTCATGGAATGGTTAAAAGTGCATGAAAATGGCCAATTTACTCTCTCTGAGTTCTCAAAAAGGGTTTCTTCACCCCGGGAAGTTAATTAAATACCATTTCGAGGCATTTAATGTTCGAGCCAAAACAGCTGATTTTCGACAAAAGAGATAACACCCCCCCATTACGTCATGCTTCAGAAATGTGGAAAATGGTCCGTTTTCAAATGTTTTATTTTTGAACGTCAGTTCACATTTGTAGGTGGATCATCAGTGTTAGAGCTAAAATTAGCATGTTTAAAGTGATTTTCATGCTTCCAGGCGCCCTAAACACAAGATTTATGGAATGGTTAAAAGTGCATGAAAATGGCCAATTTACTCACTCTGAGTTCTCAAAAAGGGTTTCTTCACCCCAGGAAGTTAATTAAATACCATTTGGAGGCATTTAATGTTCGAGCCAAAACGGCTGATTTTCGACAAAAGAGATAACACCCCCCCATTACGTCATGCTTCAGAAATGTGGAAAATGGTCCGTTTTCAAATGTTTGATTTTTGAACGTCAGTTCACATTTGTAGGTGGATCATCAGTGTTAGAGCTAAAATTAGCATGTTTAAAGTGATTTTCATGCTTCCAGGGGCTCGGGAAGTGAATTAAATACTATTTGGAGGCATTTAATGTTCAAGCAAAAACAGCTGATTTTTGACAAAAGAGATAACACCCCCCCATTACGTCATGCTTCAGAAATTTGGAAAATGGTCCGTTTTCAAATGTTTTATTTTTGAACGTCAGTTCACATTTGTAGATGGATCATCAGTGTTAGAGCTAAAATTAGCATGTTTAAAGTGATTTTCATGCTTCCAGGGGCCCTAAACACAAGATTTATGGAATGGTTAAAAGTGCATGAAAATGGACAATTTACTCACTCTGAGTTCTCAAAAAGGGTTTCTTCACCCCGGGAAGTTAATTAAATACCATTTGGAGGCATTTAATGTTCGAGCCAAAACGGCTGATTTTCGACAAAAGAGATAACACCCCCCCATTACGTCATGCTTCAGAAATGTGGAAAATGGTCCGTTTTCAAATGTTTTATTTTTGAACGTCAGTTCACATTTGTAGGTGGATCATCAGTGTTAGAGCTAAAATTAGCATGTTTAAAGTGATTTTCATGCTTTCAGGGGCCCTAAACACAAGATTTATGGAATGGTTAAAAGTGCATGAAAATGGCCAATTTACTCACTCTGAGTTCTCAAAACAGGTTTCTTCATCCCGGGAAGTTAATTAAATACCATTTGGAGGCATTTAATGTTCGAGCTTAAACGGATGATTTTCGACAAAAGAGATAACACCCCCCCATTACGTCATGCTTCAGAAATGTGGAAAATGGTCCGTTTTCAAATGTTTTATTTTTGAACGTCAGTTCACATTTGTAGGTGGATCATCAGTGTTAGAGCTAAAATTAGCATGTTTAAAGTGATTTTCATGCTTCCAGGGGCCCTAAACACAAGATTTATGGAATGGTTAAAAGTGCATGAAAATGGCCAATTTACTCTCTCTGAGTTCTCAAAAAGGGTTTCTTCACCCCGGGAAGTTAATTAAATACCATTTCGAGGCATTTAATGTTCGAGCCAAAACGGCTGATTTTCGACAAAAGAGATAACACCCCCCCATTACGTCATGCTTCAGAAATGTGGAAAATGGTCCGTTTTCAAATGTTTTATTTTTGAACGTCAGTTCACATTTGTAGGTGGATCATCAGTGTTAGAGCTAAAATTAGCATGTTTAAAGTGATTTTCATGCTCCAGGGGCTCGGGAAGTGAATTAAATACTATTTGGAGGCATTTAATGTTCAAGCAAAAACAGCTGATTTTTGACAAAAGAGATAACACCCCCCCCCCATTACGTCATGCTTCAGAAATGTGGAAAATGGTCCGTTTTCAAATGTTTTATTTTTGAACGTCAGTTCACATTTGTAGGTGGAACATCAGTGTTAGAGCTAAAATTAGCATGTTTAAAGTGATTTTCATGCTTCCAGGGGCCCTAAACACAAGATTTATGGAATGGTTAAAAGTGCATGAAAATGGCCAATTTACTCACTCTGAGTTCTCAAAAAGGGTTTCTTCACTCCGGGAAGTTAATTAAATACCATTTGGAGGCATTTAATGTTCGAGCAAAAACGGCTGATTTTCGACAAAAGAGATAACACCCCCCCCCATTACGTCATGCTTCAGAAATGTGGAAAATGGTCCGTTTTCAAATGTTTTATTTTTGAACGTCAGTTCACATTTGTAGGTGGATCATCAGTGTTAGAGCTAAAATTAGCATGTTTAAAGTGATTTTCATGCTTCCAGGGGCTCGGGGAGTGAATTAAATACTATTTGGAGGCATTTAATGTTCAAGCAAAAACAGCTGATTTTTGACAAAAGAGATAACACCCCCCCCATTACGTCATGCTTCAGAAATGTGGAAAATGGTCCGTTTTCAAATGTTTTATTTTTGAACGTCAGTTCACATTTGTAGGTGGATCATCAGTGTTAGAGCTAAAATTAGCATGTTTAAAGTGATTTTCATGCTTCCAGGCGCCCTAAACACAAGATTTATGGAATGGTTAAAAGTGCCTGAAAATGGCCAATTTACTCACTCTGAGTTCTCAAAAAGGGTTTCTTCACCCCAGGAAGTTAATTAAATACCATTTCGAGGCATTTAATGTTCGAGCTAAAACGGATGATTTTCGACAAAAGAGATAACACCCCCCCATTACGTCATGCTTCAGAAATGTGGAAAATGGTCCGTTTTCAAATGTTTTATTTTTGAACGTCAGTTCACATTTGTAGGTGGATCATCAGTGTTAGAGCTAAAATTAGCATGTTTAAAGTGATTTTCATGCTTCCAGGGGCTCGGGAAGTGAATTAAATACTATTTGGAGGCATTTAATGTTCAAGCAAAAACAGCTGATTTTTGACAAAAGAGATAACACCCCCCCCCATTACGTCATGCTTCAGAAATGTGGAAAATGGTCCGTTTTCAAATGTTTTATTTTTGAACGTCAGTTCACATTTGTAGGTGGATCATCAGTGTTAGAGCTAAAATTAGCATGTTTAAAGTGATTTTCATGCTTCCAGGGGCCCTAAACACAAGATTTATGGAATGGTTAAAAGTGCATGAAAATGGTTAATTTACTCACTCTGAGTTCTCAAAAAGGGTTTCTTCACCCCGGGAAGTTAATTAAATACCATTTCGAGGCATTTAATGTTCGAGCCAAAACGGCTGATTTTCGACAAAAGAGATAACACCCCCCATTACGTCATGCTTCAGAAATGTGGAAAATGGTCCGTTTTCAAATGTTTTATTTTTGAACGTCAGTTCACATTTGTAGGTGGATCATCAGTGTTAGAGCTAAAATTAGCATGTTTAAAGTGATTTTCATGCTTCCAGGGGCTCGGGAAGTGAATTAAATACTATTTGGAGGCATTTAATGTTCAAGCAAAAACAGCTGATTTTTGACAAAAGAGATAACACCCCCCCCATTACGTCATGCTTCAGAAATGTGGAAAATGGTCCGTTTTCAAATGTTTTATTTTTGAATGTCAGTTCACATTTGTAGGTGGATCATCAGTGTTAGAGCTAAAATTAGCATGTTTAAAGTGATTTTCATGCTTCCAGGGGCCCTAAACACAAGATTTATGGAATGGTTAAAAGTGCATGAAAATGGCCAATTTACTCACTCTGAGTTCTCAAAAAGGGTTTCTTCACCCCGGGAAGTTAATTAAATACCATTTGGAGGCATTTAATGTTCGAGCCAAAACGGCTGATTTTCGACAAAAGAGATAACACCCCCCCATTATGTCATGCTTCAGAAATGTGGAAAATTGTCCGTTTTCAAATGTTTTATTTTTGAACGTCAGTTCACATTTGTAGGTGGATCATCAGTGTTAGAGCTAAAATTAGCATATTTAAAGTGATTTTCATGCTTCCAGGGGCTCGGGAAGTGAATTAAATACTATTTGGAGGCATTTAATGTTCAAGCAAAAACAGCTGATTTTTGACAAAAGAGATAACACCCCCCCATTACGTCATGCTTCAGAAATGTGGAAAATGGTCCGTTTTGAAATGTTTTATTTTTGAACGTCAGTTCACATTTGTAGGTGGATCATCAGTGTTAGAGCTAAAATTAGCATGTTTAAAGTGATTTTCATGCTTCCAGGGGCCCTAAACACAAGATTTATGGAATGGTTAAAAGTGCATGAAAATGGCCAATTTACTCACTCTGAGTTCTCAAAAAGGGTTTCTTCACTCCGGGAAGTTAATTAAATACCATTTGGAGGCATTTAATGTTCGAGCAAAAACGGCTGATTTTCGACAAAAGAGATAACACCCCCCCCATTACGTCATGCTTCAGAAATGTGGAAAATGGTCCGTTTTCAAATGTTTTATTTTTGAACGTCAGTTCACATTTGTAGGTGGATCATCAGTGTTAGAGCTAAAATTAGCATGTTTAAAGTGATTTTCATGCTTCCGGGGGCTCGGGAAGTGAATTAAATACTATTTGGAGGCATTTAATGTTCAAGCAAAAACAGCTGATTTTTGACAAAAGAGATAACACCCCCCCCCATTACGTCATGCTTCAGAAATGTGGAAAATGGTCCGTTTTCAAATGTTTTATTTTTGAACGTCAGTTCACATTTGTAGGTGGATCATCAGAGTTAGAGCTAAAATTAGCATGTTTAAAGTGATTTTCATGCTTCCAGGCGCCCTAAACACAAGATTTATGGAATGGTTAAAAGTGCATGAAAATGGCCAATTTACTCACTCTGAGTTCTCAAAAAGGGTTTCTTCACCCCAGGAAGTTAATTAAATACCATTTGGAGGCATTTAATGTTCGAGCCAAAACGGCTGATTTTCGACAAAAGAGATAACACCCCCCCATTACGTCATGCTTCAGAAATGTGGAAAATGGTCCGTTTTCAAATGTTTTATTTTTGAACGTCAGTTCACATTTGTAGGTGGATCATCAGTGTTAGAGCTAAAATTAGCATGTTTAAAATGATTTTCATGCTTCCAGGGGCCCTAAACACAAGATTTATGGAATGGTTAAAAGTGCATGAAAATGGACAATTTACTCACTCTGAGTTCTCAAAAAGGGTTTCTTTACCCCGGGAAGTTAATTAAATACCATTTGGAGGCATTTAATGTTCGAGCCAAAACGGCTGATTTTCGACAAAAGAGATAACACCCCCCCATTACGTCATGCTTCAGAAATGTGGAAAATGGTCCATTTTCAAATGTTTTATTTTTGAACGTCAGTTCACATTTGTAGGTGGATCATCAGTGTTAGAGCTAAAATTAGCATGTTTAAAGTGATTTTCATGCTTTCAGGGGCCCTAAACACAAGATTTATGGAATGGTTAAAAGTGCATGAAAATGGCCAATTTACTCACTCTGAGTTCTCAAAAAGGGTTTCTTCATCCCGGGAAGTTAATTAAATACCATTTGGAGGCATTTAATGTTCGAGCTAAAACGGATGATTTTCGACAAAAGAGATAACACCCCCCCATTACGTCATGCTTCAGAAATGTGGAAAATGGTCCGTTTTCAAATGTTTTATTTTTGAACGTCAGTTCACATTTGTAGGTGGATCATCAGTGTTAGAGCTAAAATTAGCATGTTTAAAGTGATTTTCATGCTTCCAGGGGCCCTAAACACAAGATTCATGGAATGGTTAAAAGTGCATGAAAATGGCCAATTTACTCTCTCTGAGTTCTCAAAAAGGGTTTCTTCACCCGGGAAGTTAATTAAATACCATTTCGAGGCATTTAATGTTCGAGCCAAAACAGCTGATTTTCGACAAAAGAGATAACACCCCCCCATTACGTCATGCTTCAGAAATGTGGAAAATGGTCCGTTTTCAAATGTTTTATTTTTGAACGTCAGTTCACATTTGTAGGTGGATCATCAGTTTTAGAGCTAAAATTAGCATGTTTAAAGTGATTTTCATGCTTCCAGGGGCTCGGGAAGTGAATTAAATACTATTTGGAGGCATTTAATGTTCAAGCAAAAACAGCTGATTTTTGACAAAAGAGATAACACCCCCCCATTACGTCATGCTTCAGAAATGTGGAAAATGGTCAGTTTTCAAATGTTTTATTTTTGAACGTCAGTTCACATTTGTAGGTGGATCATCAGTGTTAGAGCTAAAATTAGCATGTTTAAAGTGATTTTCATGCTTCCAGTCGCCCTAAACACAAGATTTATGGAATGGTTAAAAGTGCATGAAAATGGCCAATTTACTCACTCTGAGTTCTCAAAAAGGGTTTCTTCACCCCAGGAAGTTAATTAAATACCATTTGGAGGCATTTAATGTTCGAGCCAAAACGGCTGATTTTCGACAAAAGAGATAACACCCCCCCATTACGTCATGCTTCAGAAATGTGGAAAATGGTCCGTTTTCAAATGTTTTATTTTTGAACGTCAGTTCACATTTGTAGGTGGATCATCAGTGTTAGAGCTAAAATTAGCATGTTTAAAGTGATTTTCATGCTTCCAGGGGCTCGGGAAGTGAATTAAATACTATTTGGAGGCATTTAATGTTCAAGCAAAAACAGCTGATTTTTGACAAAAGAGATAACACACCCCATTACGTCATGCTTCAGAAATGTGGAAAATGGTCCGTTTTCAAATGTTTTATTTTTGAACGTCAGTTTACATTTGTAGATGGATCATCAGTGTTAGAGCTAAAATTAGCATGTTTAAAGTGATTTTCATGCTTCCAGGGGCCCTAAACACAAGATTTATGGAATGGTTAAAAGTGCATGAAAATGGACAATTTATTCACTCTGAGTTCTCAAAAAGGGTTTCTTCACCCCGGGAAGTTAATTAAATACCATTTGGAGGCATTTAATGTTCGAGCCAAAACGGCTGATTTTCGACAAAAGAGATAACACCCCCCCATTACGTCATGCTTCAGAAATGTGGAAAATGGTCCGTTTTCAAATGTTTTATTTTTGAACGTCAGTTCACATTTGTAGGTGGATCATCAGTGTTAGAGCTAAAATTAGCATGTTTAAAGTGATTTTCATGCTTCCAGGGGCTCGGGAAGTGAATTAAATACTATTTGGAGGCATTTAATGTTCAAGCAAAAACAGCTGATTTTTGACAAAAGAGATAACACCCCCCCATTACGTCATGCTTCAGAAATGTGGAAAATGGTCCGTTTTCAAATGTTTTATTTTTGAACGTCAGTTCACATTTGTAGATAAATCATCAGTGTTAGAGCTAAAATTAGCATGTTTAAAATGATTTTCATGCTTCCAGGGGCCCTAAACACAAGATTTATGGAATTGTTAAAAGTGCATGAAAATGGACAATTTACTCACTCTGAGTTCTCAAAAAGGGTTTCTTCACCCCGGGAAGTTAATTAAATACCATTTGGAGGCATTTAATGTTCGAGCCAAAACGGCTGATTTTCGACAAAAGAGATAACACCCCCATTACGTCATGCTTCAGAAATGTGGAAAATGGTCCGTTTTCAAATGTTTTATTTTTGAACGTCAGTTCACATTTGTAGGTGGATCATCAGTGTTAGAGCTAAAATTAGCATGTTTAAAGTGATTTTCATGCTTTCAGGGGCCCTAAACACAAGATTTATGGAATGGTTAAAAGTGCATGAAAATGGCCAATTTACTCACTCTGAGTTCTCAAAAAAGGTTTCTTCATCCCGGGAAGGTAATTAAATACCATTTGGAGGCATTTAATGTTCGAGCTAAAACGGATGATTTTCGACAAAAGAGATAACACCCCCCCATTACGTCATGCTTCAGAAATGTGGAAAATGGTCCGTTTTCAAATGTTTTATTTTTGAACGTCAGTTCACATTTGTAGGTGGATCATCAGTGTTAGAGCTAAAATTAGCATGTTTAAAGTGATTTTCATGCTTCCAGGGGCTCGGGAAGTGAATTAAATACTATTTGGAGGCATTTAATGTTCAAGCAAAAACAGCTGATTTTTGACAAAAGAGATAACACCCCCCCATTACGTCATGCTTCAGAAATTTGGAAAATGGTCCGTTTTCAAATGTTTTATTTTTGAACGTCAGTTCACATTTGTAGATGGATCATCAGTGTTAGAGCTAAAATTAGCATGTTTAAAGTGATTTTCATGCTTCCAGGGGCCCTAAACACAAGATTTATGGAATGGTTAAACGTGCATGAAAATGGACAATTTACTCACTCTGAGTTCTCAAAAAGGGTTTCTTCACCCCGGGAAGTTAATTAAATACCATTTGGAGGCATTTAATGTTCGAGCCAAAACGGCTGATTTTCGACAAAAGAGATAACACCCCCCCCATTACGTCATGCTTCAGAAATGTGGAAAATGGTCCGTTTTCAAATGTTTTATTTTTGAACGTCAGTTCACATTTGTAGGTGGATCATCAGTGTTAGAGCTAAAATTAGCATGTTTAAAGTGATTTTCATGCTTTCAGGGGCCCTAAACACAAGATTTATGGAATGGTTAAAAGTGCATGAAAATGGCCAATTTACTCACTCTGAGTTCTCAAAACAGGTTTCTTCATCCCGGGAAGTTAATTAAATACCATTTGGAGGCATTTAATGTTCGAGCTAAAACGGATGATTTTCGACAAAAGAGATAACACCCCCCCATTACGTCATGCTTCAGAAATGTGGAAAATGGTCCGTTTTCAAATGTTTTATTTTTGAACGTCAGTTCACATTTGTAGGTGGATCATCAGTGTTAGAGCTAAAATTAGCATGTTTAAAGTGATTTTCATGCTTCCAGGGGCCCTAAACACAAGATTTATGGAATGGTTAAAAGTGCATGAAAATGGCCAATTTACTCTCTCTGAGTTCTCAAAAAGGGTTTCTTCACCCCGGGAAGTTAATTAAATACCATTTCGAGGCATTTAATGTTCGAGCCAAAACGGCTGATTTTCGACAAAAGAGATAACACCCCCCCATTACGTCATGCTTCAGAAATGTGGAAAATGGTCCGTTTTCAAATGTTTTATTTTTGAACGTCAGTTCACATTTGTAGGTGGATCATCAGTGTTAGAGCTAAAATTAGCATGTTTAAAGTGATTTTCATGCTCCAGGGGCTCGGGAAGTGAATTAAATACTATTTGGAGGCATTTAATGTTCAAGCAAAAACAGCTGATTTTTGACAAAAGAGATAACACCCCCCCCCCATTACGTCATGCTTCAGAAATGTGGAAAATGGTCCGTTTTCAAATGTTTTATTTTTGAACGTCAGTTCACATTTGTAGGTGGATCATCAGTGTTAGAGCTAAAATTAGCATGTTTAAAGTGATTTTCATGCTTCCAGGGGCCCTAAACACAAGATTTATGGAATGGTTAAAAGTGCATGAAAATGGCCAATTTACTCACTCTGAGTTCTCAAAAAGGGTTTCTTCACTCCGGGAAGTTAATTAAATACCATTTGGAGGCATTTAATGTTCGAGCAAAAACGGCTGATTTTCGACAAAAGAGATAACACCCCCCCCCATTACGTCATGCTTCAGAAATGTGGAAAATGGTCCGTTTTCAAATGTTTTATTTTTGAACGTCAGTTCACATTTGTAGGTGGATCATCAGTGTTAGAGCTAAAATTAGCATGTTTAAAGTGATTTTCATGCTTCCAGGGGCTCGGGGAGTGAATTAAATACTATTTGGAGGCATTTAATGTTCAAGCAAAAACAGCTGATTTTTGACAAAAGAGATAACACCCCCCCCATTACGTCATGCTTCAGAAATGTGGAAAATGGTCCGTTTTCAAATGTTTTATTTTTGAACGTCAGTTCACATTTGTAGGTGGATCATCAGTGTTAGAGCTAAAATTAGCATATTTAAAGTGATTTTCATGCTTCCAGGGGCTCGGGAAGTGAATTAAATACTATTTGGAGGCATTTAATGTTCAAGCAAAAACAGCTGATTTTTGACAAAAGAGATAACACCCCCCCATTACGTCATGCTTCAGAAATGTGGAAAATGGTCCGTTTTGAAATGTTTTATTTTTGAACGTCAGTTCACATTTGTAGGTGGATCATCAGTGTTAGAGCTAAAATTAGCATGTTTAAAGTGATTTTCATGCTTCCAGGGGCCCTAAACACAAGATTTATGGAATGGTTAAAAGTGCATGAAAATGGCCAATTTACTCACTCTGAGTTCTCAAAAAGGGTTTCTTCACTCCGGGAAGTTAATTAAATACCATTTGGAGGCATTTAATGTTCGAGCAAAAACGGCTGATTTTCGACAAAAGAGATAACACCCCCCCCATTACGTCATGCTTCAGAAATGTGGAAAATGGTCCGTTTTCAAATGTTTTATTTTTGAACGTCAGTTCACATTTGTAGGTGGATCATCAGTGTTAGAGCTAAAATTAGCATGTTTAAAGTGATTTTCATGCTTCCGGGGGCTCGGGAAGTGAATTAAATACTATTTGGAGGCATTTAATGTTCAAGCAAAAACAGCTGATTTTTGACAAAAGAGATAACACCCCCCCCCCATTACGTCATGCTTCAGAAATGTGGAAAATGGTCCGTTTTCAAATGTTTTATTTTTGAACGTCAGTTCACATTTGTAGGTGGATCATCAGAGTTAGAGCTAAAATTAGCATGTTTAAAGTGATTTTCATGCTTCCAGGCGCCCTAAACACAAGATTTATGGAATGGTTAAAAGTGCATGAAAATGGCCAATTTACTCACTCTGAGTTCTCAAAAAGGGTTTCTTCACCCCAGGAAGTTAATTAAATACCATTTGGAGGCATTTAATGTTCGAGCCAAAACGGCTGATTTTCGACAAAAGAGATAACACCCCCCCATTACGTCATGCTTCAGAAATGTGGAAAATGGTCCGTTTTCAAATGTTTTATTTTTGAACGTCAGTTCACATTTGTAGGTGGATCATCAGTGTTAGAGCTAAAATTAGCATGTTTAAAATGATTTTCATGCTTCCAGGGGCCCTAAACACAAGATTTATGGAATGGTTAAAAGTGCATGAAAATGGACAATTTACTTACTCTGAGTTCTCAAAAAGGGTTTCTTTACCCCGGGAAGTTAATTAAATACCATTTGGAGGCATTTAATGTTCGAGCCAAAACGGCTGATTTTCGACAAAAGAGATAACACCCCCCCATTACGTCATGCTTCAGAAATGTGGAAAATGGTCCGTTTTCAAATGTTTTATTTTTGAACGTCAGTTCACATTTGTAGGTGGATCATCAGTGTTAGAGCTAAAATTAGCATGTTTAAAGTGATTTTCATGCTTTCAGGGGCCCTAAACACAAGATTTATGGAATGGTTAAAAGTGCATGAAAATGGCCAATTTACTCACTCTGAGTTCTCAAAAAGGGTTTCTTCATCCCGGGAAGTTAATTAAATACCATTTGGAGGCATTTAATGTTCGAGCTAAAACGGATGATTTTCGACAAAAGAGATAACACCCCCCCATTACGTCATGCTTCAGAAATGTGGAAAATGGTCCGTTTTCAAATGTTTTATTTTTGAACGTCAGTTCACATTTGTAGGTGGATCATCAGTGTTAGAGCTAAAATTAGCATGTTTAAAGTGATTTTCATGCTTTCAGGGGCCCTAAACACAAGATTTATGGAATGGTTAAAAGTGCATGAAAATGGCCAATTTACTCACTCTGAGTTCTCAAAAAGGGTTTCTTCATCCCGGGAAGTTAATTAAATACCATTTGGAGGCATTTAATGTTCGAGCTAAAACGGATGATTTTCGACAAAAGAGATAACACCCCCCCATTACGTCATGCTTCAGAAATGTGGAAAATGGTCCGTTTTCAAATGTTTTATTTTTGAACGTCAGTTCACATTTGTAGGTGGATCATCAGAGTTAGAGCTAAAATTAGCAAGTTTAAAGTGATTTTCATGCTTCCAGGCGCCCTAAACACAAGATTTATGGAATGGTTAAAAGTGCATGAAAATGGCCAATTTACTCACTCTGAGTTCTCAAAAAGGGTTTCTTCACCCCAGGAAGTTAATTAAATACCATTTGGAGGCATTTAATGTTCGAGCCAAAACGGCTGATTTTCGACAAAAGAGATAACACCCCCCCATTACGTCATGCTTCAGAAATGTGGAAAATGGTCCGTTTTCAAATGTTTTATTTTTGAACGTCAGTTCACATTTGTAGGTGGATCATCAGTGTTAGAGCTAAAATTAGCATGTTTAAAATGATTTTCATGCTTCCAGGGGCCCTAAACACAAGATTTATGGAATGGTTAAAAGTGCATGAAAATGGACAATTTACTTACTCTGAGTTCTCAAAAAGGGTTTCTTTACCCCGGGAAGTTAATTAAATACCATTTGGAGGCATTTAATGTTCGAGCCAAAACGGCTGATTTTCGACAAAAGAGATAACACCCCCCCATTACGTCATGCTTCAGAAATGTGGAAAATGGTCCGTTTTCAAATGTTTTATTTTTGAACGTCAGTTCACATTTGTAGGTGGATCATCAGTGTTAGAGCTAAAATTAGCATGTTTAAAGTGATTTTCATGCTTTCAGGGGCCCTAAACACAAGATTTATGGAATGGTTAAAAGTGCATGAAAATGGCCAATTTACTCACTCTGAGTTCTCAAAAAGGGTTTCTTCATCCCGGGAAGTTAATTAAATACCATTTGGAGGCATTTAATGTTCGAGCTAAAACGGATGATTTTCGACAAAAGAGATAACACCCCCCCATTACGTCATGCTTCAGAAATGTGGAAAATGGTCCGTTTTCAAATGTTTTATTTTTGAACGTCAGTTCACATTTGTAGGTGGATCATCAGTGTTAGAGCTAAAATTAGCATGTTTAAAGTGATTTTCATGCTTCCAGGGGCCCTAAACACAAGATTCATGGAATGGTTAAAAGTGCATGAAAATGGCCAATTTACTCTCTCTGAGTTCTCAAAAAGGGTTTCTTCACCCGGGAAGTTAATTAAATACCATTTCGAGGCATTTAATGTTCGAGCCAAAACAGCTGATTTTCGACAAAAGAGATAACACCCCCCCATTACGTCATGCTTCAGAAATGTGGAAAATGGTCCGTTTTCAAATGTTTTATTTTTGAACGTCAGTTCACATTTGTAGGTGGATCATCAGTTTTAGAGCTAAAATTAGCATGTTTAAAGTGATTTTCATGCTTCCAGGGGCTCGGGAAGTGAATTAAATACTATTTGGAGGCATTTAATGTTCAAGCAAAAACAGCTGATTTTTGACAAAAGAGATAACACCCCCCCATTACGTCATGCTTCAGAAATGTGGAAAATGGTCAGTTTTCAAATGTTTTATTTTTGAACGTCAGTTCACATTTGTAGGTGGATCATCAGTGTTAGAGCTAAAATTAGCATGTTTAAAGTGATTTTCATGCTTCCAGTCGCCCTAAACACAAGATTTATGGAATGGTTAAAAGTGCATGAAAATGGCCAATTTACTCACTCTGAGTTCTCAAAAAGGGTTTCTTCACCCCAGGAAGTTAATTAAATACCATTTGGAGGCATTTAATGTTCGAGCCAAAACGGCTGATTTTCGACAAAAGAGATAACACCCCCCCATTACGTCATGCTTCAGAAATGTGGAAAATGGTCCGTTTTCAAATGTTTTATTTTTGAACGTCAGTTCACATTTGTAGGTGGATCATCAGTGTTAGAGCTAAAATTAGCATGTTTAAAGTGATTTTCATGCTTCCAGGGGCTCGGGAAGTGAATTAAATACTATTTGGAGGCATTTAATGTTCAAGCAAAAACAGCTGATTTTTGACAAAAGAGATAACACACCCCATTACGTCATGCTTCAGAAATGTGGAAAATGGTCCGTTTTCAAATGTTTTATTTTTGAACGTCAGTTTACATTTGTAGATGGATCATCAGTGTTAGAGCTAAAATTAGCATGTTTAAAGTGATTTTCATGCTTCCAGGGGCCCTAAACACAAGATTTATGGAATGGTTAAAAGTGCATGAAAATGGACAATTTATTCACTCTGAGTTCTCAAAAAGGGTTTCTTCACCCCGGGAAGTTAATTAAATACCATTTGGAGGCATTTAATGTTCGAGCCAAAACGGCTGATTTTCGACAAAAGAGATAACACCCCCCCATTACGTCATGCTTCAGAAATGTGGAAAATGGTCCGTTTTCAAATGTTTTATTTTTGAACGTCAGTTCACATTTGTAGGTGGATCATCAGTGTTAGAGCTAAAATTAGCATGTTTAAAGTGATTTTCATGCTTCCAGGGGCTCGGGAAGTGAATTAAATACTATTTGGAGGCATTTAATGTTCAAGCAAAAACAGCAGATTTTTGACAAAAGAGATAACACCCCCCCATTACGTCATGCTTCAGAAATGTGGAAAATGGTCCGTTTTCAAATGTTTTATTTTTGAACGTCAGTTCACATTTGTAGGTGGATCATCAGTGTTAGAGCTAAAATTAGCATGTTTAAAGTGATTTTCATGCTTCCATGGGCCCTAAACACAAGATTTATGGAATGGTTAAAAGTGCATGAAAATGGCCAATTTACTCACTCTGAGTTCTCAAAAAGGGTTTCTTCACCCCGGGAAGTTAATTAAATACCATTTGGAGGCATTTAATGTTCGAGCAAAAACGGCTGATTTTCGACAAAAGAGATAACACCCCCCCTCCATTACGTCATGCTTCAGAAATGTGGAAAATGGTCCGTTTTCAAATGTTTTATTTTTGAACGTCAGTTCACATTTGTAGGTGGATCATCAGTGTTAGAGCTAAAATTAGCATGTTTAAAGTGATTTTCATGCTTCCAGGGGCTCGGGAAGTGAATTAAATACTATTTGGAGGCATTTAATGTTCAAGCAAAAACAGCTGATTTTTGACAAAAGAGATAACACCCCCCCCATTACTTCATGCTTCAGAAATGTGGAAAATGGTCCGTTTTCAAATGTTTTATTTTTGAACGTCAGTTCACATTTGTAGGTGGATCATCAGTGTTAGAGCTAAAATTAGCATGTTTAAAGTGATTTTCATGCTTCCAGTGGCCCTAAACACAAGATTTATGGAACGGTTAAAAGTGCATGAAAATGGCCAATTCACTCACTCTGAGTTCTCAAAAAGGGTTTCTTCACCCCGGGAAGTTAATTAAATACCATTTGGAGGCATTTAATGTTCGAGCAAAAACGGCTGATTTTCGACAAAAGAGATAACACCCCCCCATTACGTCATGCTTCAGAAATGTGGAAAATGGTCCGTTTTCAAATGTTTTATTTTTGAACATCAGTTCACATTTGTAGGTGGATCATCAGTGTTAGAGCTAAAATTAGCATGTTTAAAGTGATTTTCATGCTTCCAGGGGCCCTAAACACAAGATTTATGGAATGGTTAAAAGTGTGTGAAAATGGCCAATTTACTCACTCTGAGTTCTCAAAAAAGGTTTCTTCATCCCGGGAAGTTAATTAAATACCATTTGGAGGCATTTAATGTTCGAGTTAAAACGGATGATTTTCGACAAAAGAGATAACACCCCCCCCCATTACGTCATGCTTCAAAAATGTGGAAAATGGTCCGTTTTCAAATGTTTTATTTTTGAACGTCAGTTCACATTTGTAGGTGGATCATCAGTGTTAGAGCTAAAATTAGCATGTTTAAAGTGATTTTCATGCTTCCAGGGGCTCGGGAAGTGAATTAAATACTATTTGGAGGCATTTAATGTTCAAGCAAAAACAGCTGATTTTTGACAAAAGAGATAACACCCCCCCATTGCGTCATGCTTCAGAAATGTGGAAAATGGTCCGTTTTCAAATGTTTTATTTTTGAACGTCAGTTCACATTTGTAGGTGGATCATCAGTGTTAGAGCTAAAATTAGCATGTTTAAAGTGATTTTCATGCTTCCAGGCGCCCTAAACACAAGATTTATGGAATGGTAAAAGTGCATGAAAATGGCCAATTTACTCACTCTGAGTTCTCAAAAAGGGTTTCTTCACCCCGGGAAGTTAATTAAATACCATTTGGAGGCATTTATTGTTCGAGCAAAAACGGCTGATTTTCGACAAAAGAGATAACACCCCCCCATTACATCATGCTTCAGAAATGTGGAAAATGGTCCGTTTTCAAATGTTTTATTTTTGAACGTCAGTTCACATTTGTAGGTGGATCATCAGTGTTAGAGCTAAAATTAGCATGTTTAAAGTGATTTTCATGCTTCCAGGGGCTCGGGAAGTGAATTAAATACTATTTGGAGGTATTTAATGTTCAAGCAAAAACAGCTGATTTTTGACAAAAGAGATAACACCCCCCATTACATCATGCTTCAGAAACGTGGAAAATGGTCCGTTTTCAAATGTTTTATTTTTGAACGTCAGTTCACATTTGAAGGTGGATCATCAGTGTTAGAGCTAAAATTAGCATGTTTAAAGTGATTTTCATGCTTCCAGGAGCCCTAACACAAGATTTATGGAATGGTTAAAAGTGCATGAAAATGGCCAATTTACTCACTCTGAGTTCTCAAAAAGGGTTTCTTCACCCCGGGAAGTTAATTAAATACCATTTGGAGGCATTTAATGTTCGAGCCAAAACGGCTGATTTTCGACAAAAGAGATAACACCCCCCCATTACGTCATGCTTCAGAAATGTGGAAAATGGTCCGTTTTCAAATGTTTTATTTTTGAACGTCAGTTCACATTTGTAGGTGGATCATCAGTGTTAGAGCTAAAATTAGCATGTTTAAAGTGATTTTCATGCTTCCAGAGGCTCGGGAAGTGAATTAAATACTATTTGGAGGCATTTAATGTTCAAGCAAAAACAGCTGATTTTTGACAAAAGAGATAACACCCCCCCATTACGTCATGCTTCAGAAATGTGGAAAATGGTCCGTTTTCAAATGTTTTATTTTTGAACGTCAGTTCACATTTGTAGGTGGATCATCAGTGTTAGAGCTAAAATTAGCATGTTTAAAGTGATTTTCATGCTTCCAGGGGCCCTAATCACAAGATTTATTGAATGGTTAAAAGTGCATGAAAATGGCCAATTTACTCACTCTGAGTTCGCAAAAAGGGTTTCTTCACCCAGGGAAGTTAATTAAATACCATTTGGAGGCATTTAATGTTCGAGCCAAAACAGCTGATTTTCGACAAAAGAGATAACACCCCCCATTACGTCATGCTTCAGAAATGTGGAAAATGGTCCGTTTTCAAATGTTTTATTTTTGAACGTCAGTTCACATTTGTAGGTGGATCGTCAGTGTTAGAGCTAAAATTAGCATGTTTAAAGTGATTTTCATGCTTCCAGGGGCTCGGGAAGTGAATTAAATACTATTTGGAGGCATTTATTGTTCAAGCAAAAACAGCTGATTTTTGACAAAAGAGATAACACCCCCCCATTTCTTCATGCTTCAGAAATGTGGAAAATGGTCCGTTTTCAAATGTTTTATTTTTGAACGTCAGTTCACATTTGTAGGTGGATCATCAGTGTTAGAGCTAAAATTAGCATGTTTAAAGTGATTTTCATGCTTCCAGGGGCGCTAAACACAAGATTTATGGAATGGTTAAAAGTGCATGAAAATGGCCAATTTACTCACTCTGAGTTCTCAAAAAGGGTTTCTACACCCCAGGAAGTTAATTAAATACCATTTGGAGGCATTTAATGTTCGAGCAAAAACGGCTGATTTTCGACAAAAGAGATAACACCCCCCCATTACGTCATGCTTCAGAAATGTGGAAAATGGTCCGTTTTCAAATGTTTTATTTTTGAACGTCAGTTCACATTTGTAGGTGGATCATCAGTGTTAGAGCTAAAATTAGCATGTTTAAAGTGATTGTCATGCTTTCAGGGGCCCTAAACACAAGATTTATGGAATGGTTAAAAGTGCATGAAAATGGCCAATTTACTCACTCTCAGTTCTCAAAAAGGGTTTCTTCACCCCGGGAAGTTAATTAAATACCATTTGGAGGCATTTAATGTTCGAGCCAAAATGGCTGATTTTCGACAAAAGAGATAACACCCCCCCATTACGTCATGCTTCAGAAATGTGGAAAATGGTCCGTTTTCAAATGTTCTATTTTTGAACGTCAGTTCACATTTGTAGGTGGATCATCAGTGTTAGAGCTAAAATTAGCATGTTTAATGTGATTTTCATGCTTCCAGGGGCTCGGGAAGTGAATTAAATACTATTTGGAGGCATTTAATGTTCAAGCAAAAACAGCTGATTTTTGACAAAAGAGATAACACCCCCCATTACGTCATGCTTCAGAAATGTGGAAAATGGTCCGTTTTCAAATGTTTTATTTTTGAACGTCAGTTCACATTTGTAGGTGGATCATCAGTGTTAGAGCTAAAATTAGCATGTTTAAAGTGATTTTCATGCTTCCAGGGGCCCTAAACACAAGATTTATGGAATGGTTAAAAGTGCATGAAAATGGCCAATTTACTCACTCTGAGTTCTCAAAAAAGGTTTCTTCACCCCGGGAAGTTAATTAAATACCATTTGGAGGCATTTAATGTTCGAGCTAAAATGGATGATTTTCGACAAAAGAGATAACACCCCCCCATTACGTCATGCTTCAGAAATGTTGAAAATGGTCCGTTTTCAAATGTTTTATTTTTGAACGTCAGTTCACATTTGTAGGTGGATCATCATTGTTAGAGCTAAAATTAGCCTGTTTAAAGTGATTTTCATGCTTCCAGGGGCTCGGGAAGTGAATTAAATACTATTTGGAGGCATTTAATGTTCAAGCAAAAACAGCTGATTTTTGACAAAAGAGATAACACCCCCCCATTACGTCATGCTTCAGAAACGTGGAAAATGGTGCGTTTTCAAATGTTTTATTTTTGAACGTCAGTTCACATTTGTAGGTGGATCATCAGTGTTAGAGCTAAAATTAGCATGTTTAAAGTGATTTCCATGCTTCCAGGGGCCCTAAACACAAGATTTATGGAATGGTTAAAAGTGCATGAAAATGGCCAATTTACTCACTCTGAGTTCTCAAAAAGGGTTTCTTCACCCCGGGAAGTTAATTAAATACCATTTGGAGGCATTTAATGTTCGAGCCAAAATGGCTGATTTTCGACAAAAGAGATAACACCCCCCCCCATTACGTCATGCTTCAGAAATGTGGAAAATGGTCCGTTTTCAAATGTTTTATTTTTGAACGTCAGTTCACATTTGTAGGTGGATCATCAGTGTTAGAGCTAAAATTAGCATGTTTAAAGTGATTTTCATGCTTCCAGGGGCTCTGGAAGTGAATTAAATACTATTTGGAGGCATTTAATGTTCAAGCAAAAACAGCTGATTTTTGACAAAAGAGATAACCCCCCCCCATTACGTCATGCTTCAGAAATGTGGAAAATGGTCCGTTTTCCAATGTTTTATTTTTGAACGTCAGTTCACATTTGTAGGTGGATCATCAGTGTTAGAGCTAAAATTAGCATGTTTAAAGTGATTTTCATGCTTCCAGGGGCTCGGGAAGTGAATTAAATACTATTTGGAGGCATTTAATGTTCAAGCAAAAACAGCTGATTTTTGACAAAAGAGATAACACCCCCCCCATTACGTCATGCTTCAGAAATGTGGAAAATGGTCCGTTTTCAAATGTTTTATTTTTGAACGTCAGTTCACATTTGAAGGTGGATCATCAGTGTTAGAGCTAAAATTAGCATGTTTGAAGTGATTTTCATGCTTCCAGGGGCTCGGGAAGTGAATTAAATACTATTTGGAGGCATTTAATGTTCAAGCAAAAACAGCTGATTTTTGACAAAAGAGATAAGACCCCCCATTACGTCATGCTTCAGAAATGTGGAAAATGGTCCGTTTTCAAATGTTTTATTTTTGAACGTCAGTTCACATTTGTAGGTGGATCATCAGTGTTAGAGCTAAAATTAGCATGTTTAAAGTGATTTTCATGCTTCCAGGGGCTCGGGAAGTGAATTAAATACTATTTGGAGGCATTTAATGTTCAAGCAAAAACAGCTGATTTTTGACAAAAGAGATAACACCCCCCATTACGTCATGCTTCAGAAACGTGGAAAATGGTCCGTTTTCAAATGTTTTATTTTTGAACGTCAGTTCACATTTGAAGGTGGATCATCAGTGTTAGAGCTAAAATTAGCATGTTTAAAGTGATTTTCATGCTTCCAGGGGCCCTAAACACAAGATTTATGGAATGGTTAAAAGCGCATGAAAATGGCCAATTTACTCACTCTGAGTTCTCAAAAAGGGTTTCTTCACCCCGGGAAGTTAATTAAATACCATTTGGAGGCATTTAATGTTCGAGCCAAAACGGCTGATTTTCGACAAAAGAGATAACACCCCCCCATTACGTCATGCTTCAGAAATGTGGAAAATGGTCCGTTTTCAAATGTTTTATTTTTGAACGTCAGTTCACATTTGTAGGTGGATCATCAGTGTTAGAGCTAAAATTAGCATGTTTAAAGTGATTTTCATGCTTCCAGGGGCTCGGGAAGTGAATTAAATACTATTTGGAGGCATTTAATGTTCAAGCAAAAACAGCTGATTTTTGACAAAAGAGATAACACCCCCCCATTACGTCATGCTTCAGAAACGTGGAAAATGGTTCGTTTTCAAATGTTTTATTTTTGAACGTCAGTTCACATTTGTAGGTGGATCATCAGTGTTAGAGCTAAAATTAGCATGTTTAAAGTGATTTCCATGCTTCCAGGGGCCCTAAACACAAGATTTATGGAATGGTTAAAAGTGCATGAAAATGGCCAATTTACTCACTCTGAGTTCTCAAAAAGGGTTTCTTCACCCCGGGAAGTTAATTAAATACCATTTGGAGGCATTTAATGTTCGAGCCAAAACGGCTGATTTTCGACAAAAGAGATAACACCCCCCCCCCATTACGTCATGCTTCAGAAATGTGGAAAATAGTCCGTTTTCAAATGTTTTATTTTTGAACGTCAGTTCACATTTGTAGGTGGATCATCAGTGTTAGAGCTAAAATTAGCATGTTTAAAGTGATTTTCATGCTTCCAGGGGCTCGGGAAGTGAATTAAATACTATTTGGAGGCATTTAATGTTCAAGCAAAAACAGCTGATTTTTGACAAAAGAGATAACACCCCCCCATTACGTCATGCTTCAGAAATGTGGAAAATAGTCCGTTTTCAAATGTTTTATTTTTGAACGTCAGTTCACATTTGTAGGTGGATCATCAGTGTTAGAGCTAAAATTAGCATGTTTAAAGTGATTTTCATGCTTCCATGGGCCCTAAACACAAGATTTATGTAATGGTTAAAAGTGCATGAAAATGGCCAATTTACTCACTCTGAGTTCTCAAAAAGGGTTTCTTCACCCCGGGAAGTTAATTAAATACCATTTGGAGGCATTTAATGTTCGAGCAAAAACGGCTGATTTTCGACAAAAGAGATAACACCCCCCCTCA
The DNA here is from genome assembly GCF_964263255.1 of Lissotriton vulgaris. NCBI lineage: Eukaryota > Metazoa > Chordata > Amphibia > Caudata > Salamandridae > Lissotriton > Lissotriton vulgaris. The sequence continues at coordinate 81,068 of NW_028242335.1, forward strand.
TTACGTCATGCTTCAGAAATGTGGAAAATGGTCCGTTTTCAAATGTTTTATTTTTGAACGTCAGTTCACATTTGTAGGTGGATCATCAGTGTTAGAGCTAAAATTAGCATGTTTAAAGTGATTTTCATGCTTCCAGGGGCTCGGGAAGTGAATTAAATACTATTTGGAGGCATTTAATGTTCAAGCAAAAACAGCTGATTTTTGACAAAAGAGATAACACCCCCTCATTACGTCATGCTTCAGAAACGTGGAAAATGGTTCGTTTTCAAATGTTTTATTTTTGAACGTCAGTTCACATTTGTAGGTGGATCATCAGTGTTAGAGCTAAAATTAGCATGTTTAAAGTGATTTCCATGCTTCCAGTGGCCCTAAACACAAGATTTATGGAATGGTTAAAAGTGCATGAAAATGGCCAATTTACTCACTCTGAGTTCTCAAAAAGGGTTTCTTCACCCCGGGAAGTTAATTAAATACCATTTGGAGGCATTTAATGTTCGAGCCAAAATGGCTGATTTTCGACAAAAGAGATAACACCCCCCCCATTACGTCATGCTTCAGAAATGTGGAAAATGGTCCGTTTTCAAATGTTTTATTTTTGAACGTCAGTTCACATTTGTAGGTGGATCATCAGTGTTAGAGCTAAAATTAGCATGTTTATCGTGATTTTCATGCTTCCAGGGGCTCGGGAAGTGAATTAAATACTATTTGGAGGCATTTAATGTTCAAGCAAAAACAGCTGATTTTTGACAAAAGAGATAACCCCCCCCCCCATTACGTCATGCTTCAGAAATGTGGAAAATGGTCCGTTTTCAAATGTTTTATTTTTGAACGTCAGTTCACATTTGTAGGTGGATCATCAGTGTTAGAGCTAAAATTAGCATGTTTAAAGTGATTTTCATGCTTCCAGGGGCTCGGGAAGTGAATTAAATACTATTTGGAGGCATTTAATGTTCAAGCAAAAACAGCTGATTTTTGACAAAAGAGATAACACCCCCCCATTACGTCATGCTTCAGAAATGTGGAAAATGGTCCGTTTTCAAATGTTTTATTTTTGAACGTCAGTTCACATTTGAAGGTGGATCATCAGTGTTAGAGCTAAAATTAGCATGTTTAAAGTGATTTTCATGCTTCCAGGGGCTCGGGAAGTGAATTAAATACTATTTGGAGGCATTTAATGTTCAAGCAAAAACAGCTGATTTTTGACAAAAGAGATAAGACCCCCCATTACGTCATGCTTCAGAAATGTGGAAAATGGTCAGTTTTCAAATGTTTTATTTTTGAACGTCAGTTCACATTTGTAGGTGGATCATCAGTGTTAGAGCTAAAATTAGCATGTTTAAAGTGATTTTCATGCTTCCAGGGGCTCGGGAAGTGAATTAAATACTATTTGGAGGCATTTAATGTTCAAGCAAAAACAGCTGATTTTTGACAAAAGAGATAACACCCCCCATTACGTCATGCTTCAGAAACGTGGAAAATGGTCCGTTTTCAAATGTTTTATTTTTGAACGTCAGTTCACATTTGAAGGTGGATCATCAGTGTTAGAGCTAAAATTAGCATGTTAAAGTGATTTTCATGCTTCCAGGGGCCCTAAACACAAGATTTATGGAATGGTTAAAAGCGCATGAAAATGGCCAATTTACTCACTCTGAGTTCTCAAAAAGGGTTTCTTCACCCCGGGAAGTTAATTAAATACCATTTGGAGGCATTTAATGTTCGAGCCAAAACGGCTGATTTTCGACAAAAGAGATAACACCCCCCCATTACGTCATGCTTCAGAAATGTGGAAAATGGTCCGTTTTCAAATGTTTTATTTTTGAACGTCAGTTCACATTTGTAGGTGGATCATCAGTGTTAGAGCTAAAATTAGCATGTTTAAAGTGATTTTCATGCTTCCAGGGGCTCGGGAAGTGAATTAAATACTATTTGGAGGCATTTAATGTTCAAGCAAAAACAGCTGATTTTTGACAAAAGAGATAACACCCCCCCATTACGTCATGCTTCAGAAACGTGGAAAATGGTTTGTTTTCAAATGTTTTATTTTTGAACGTCAGTTCACATTTGTAGGTGGATCATCAGTGTTAAAGCTAAAATTAGCATGTTTAAAGTGATTTCCATGCTTCCAGGGGCCCTAAACACAAGATTTATGGAATGGTTAAAAGTGCATGAAAATGGCCAATTTACTCACTCTGAGTTCTCAAAAAGGGTTTCTTCACCCCGGGAAGTTAATTAAATACCATTTGGAGGCATTTAATGTTCGAGCCAAAACGGCTGATTTTCGACAAAAGAGATAACACCCCCCCCCCATTACGTCATGCTTCAGAAATGTGGAAAATAGTCCGTTTTCAAATGTTTTATTTTTGAACGTCAGTTCACATTTGTAGGTGGATCATCAGTGTTAGAGCTAAAATTAGCATGTTTAAAGTGATTTTCATGCTTCCAGGGGCTCGGGAAGTGAATTAAATACTATTTGGAGGCATTTAATGTTCAAGCAAAAACAGAAGATTTTTGACAAAAGAGATAACACCCCCCCATTACGTCATGCTTCAGAAATGTGGAAAATGGTCCGTTTTCAAATGTTTTATTTTTGAACGTCAGTTCACATTTGTAGGTGGATCATCAGTGTTAGAGCTAAAATTAGCATGTTTAAAGTGATTTTCATGCTTCCATGGGCCCTAAACACAAGATTTATGGAATGGTTAAAAGTGCATGAAAATGGCCAATTTACTCACTCTGAGTTCTCAAAAAGGGTTTCTTCACCCCGGGAAGTTAATTAAATACCATTTGGAGGCATTTAATGTTCGAGCAAAAACGGCTGATTTTCGACTAAAGAGATAACACCCCCCCCCATTACGTCATGCTTCAGAAATGTGGAAAATGGTCCGTTTTCAAATGTTTTATTTTTGAACGTCAGTTCACATTTGTAGGTGGATCATCAGTGTTAGAGCTAAAATTAGCATGTTTAAAGTGATTTTCATGCTTCCAGTGAATTAAGTACTATTTGGAGGCATTTAATGTTCAAGCAAAAACAGCTGATTTTTGACAAAAGAGATAACACCCCCCATTACGTCATGCTTCAGAAATGTGGAAAATGGTCCGTTTTCAAATGTTTTATTTTTGAAAGTCAGTTCACATTTGTAGGTGGATCATCAGTGTTAGAGATAAAATTAGCATTTTTAAAGTGATTTTCATGCTTCCAGGGGCCCTAAACACAAGATTTATGGAATGGTTAAAAGTGCACGAAAATGGCCAATTTACTCACTCTGAGTTCTCAAAAAGGGTTTCTTCACCCCGGGAAGTTAATTAAATACCATTTGGAGGCATTTAATGTTCAAGCAAAAACGGCTGATTTTCAACAAAAGAGATAACACCCCCCCCATTACGTCATGCTTCCGAAATGTGGAAAATGGTCCGTTTTCAAATGTTTTATTTTTGAACGTCAGTTCACATTTGTAGGTGGATCATCAGTGTTAGAGCTAAAATTAGCATGTTTAAAGTGATTTTCATGCTTCCAGGGGCTCGGGAAGTGAATTAAATACTATTTGGAGGCATTTAATGTTCAAGCAAAAACAGCTGATTTTTGACAAAAGAGATAACACCCCCCCCATTACTTCATGCTTCAGAAATGTGGAAAATGGTCCGTTTTCAAATGTTTTTTTTTTGAACGTCAGTTCACATTTGTAGGTGGATCATCAGTGTTAGAGCTAAAATTAGCATGTTTAAAGTGATTTTCATGCTTCCAGTGGCCCTAAACACAAGATTTATGGAATGGTTAAAAGTGCATGAAAATGGCCAATTCACTCACTCTGAGTTCTCAAAAAGGGTTTCTTCACCCCGGGAAGTTAATTAAATACCATTTGGAGGCATTTAATGTTCGAGCAAAAACGGCTGATTTTCGACAAAAGAGATAACACCCCCCCATTACGTCATGCTTCAGAAATGTGGAAAATGGTCCGTTTTCAAATGTTTTATTTTTGAACATCAGTTCACATTTGTAGGTGGATCATCAGTGTTAGAGCTAAAATTAGCATGTTTAAAGTGATTTTCATGCTTCCAGGGGCCCTAAACACAAGATTTATGGAATGGTTAAAAGTGCGTGAAAATGGCCAATTTACTCACTCTGAGTTCTCAAAAAAGGTTTCTTCATCCCGGGAAGTTAATTAAATACCATTTGGAGGCATTTAATGTTCGAGTTAAAACGGATGATTTTCGACAAAAGAGATAACACCCCCCCCATTACGTCATGCTTCAAAAATGTGGAAAATGGTCCGTTTTCAAATGTTTTATTTTTGAACGTCAGTTCACATTTGTAGGTGGATCATCAGTGTTAGAGCTAAAATTAGCATGTTTAAAGTGATTTTCATGCTTCCAGGGGCTCGGGAAGTGAATTAAATACTATTTGGAGGCATTTAATGTTCAAGCAAAAACAGCTGATTTTTGACAAAAGAGATAACACCCCCCCATTGCGTCATGCTTCAGAAATGTGGAAAATGGTCCGTTTTCAAATGTTTTATTTTTGAACGTCAGTTCACATTTGTAGGTGGATCATCAGTGTTAGAGCTAAAATTAGCATGTTTAAAGTGATTTTCATGCTTCCAGGCGCCCTAAACACAAGATTTATGGAATGGTAAAAGTGCATGAAAATGGCCAATTTACTCACTCTGAGTTCTCAAAAAGGGTTTCTTCACCCCGGGAAGTTAATTAAATACCATTTGGAGGCATTTAATGTTCGAGCAAAAACGGCTGATTTTCGACAAAAGAGATAACACCCCCCCATTACGTCATGCTTCAGAAATGTGGAAAATGGTCCGTTTTCAAATGTTTTATTTTTGAACGTCAGTTCACATTTGTAGGTGGATCATCAGTGTTAGAGCTAAAATTAGCATGTTTAAAGTGATTTTCATGCTTCCAGGGGCTCGGGAAGTGAATTAAATACTATTTGGAGGCATTTAATGTTCAAGCAAAAACAGCTGATTTTTGACAAAAGAGATAACACCCCCCATTACATCATGCTTCAGAAACGTGGAAAATGGTCCGTTTTCAAATGTTTTATTTTTGAACGTCAGTTCACATTTGAAGGTGGATCATCAGTGTTAGAGCTAAAATTAGCATGTTTAAAGTGATTTTCATGCTTCCAGGAGCCCTAAACACAAGATTTATGGAATGGTTAAAAGTGCATGAAAATGGCCAATTTACTCACTCTGAGTTCTCAAAAAGGGTTTCTTCACCCCGGGAAGTTAATTAAATACCATTTGGAGGCATTTAATGTTCGAGCCAAAACGGCTGATTTTTGACAAAAGAGATAACACCCCCCCATTACGTCATGCTTCAGAAATGTGGAAAATGGTCCGTTTTCAAATGTTTTATTTTTGAACGTCAGTTCACATTTGTAGGTGGATCATCAGTGTTAGAGCTAAAATTAGCATGTTTAAAGTGATTTTCATGCTTCCAGGGGCCCTAATCACAAGATTTATGGAATGGTTAAAAGTGCATGAAAATGGCCAATTTACTCACTCTGAGTTCGCAAAAAGGGTTTCTTCACCCAGAGAAGTTAATTAAATACCATTTGGAGGCATTTAATGTTCGAGCCAAAACGGCTGATTTTCGACAAAAGAGATAACACCCCCCCATTACGTCATGCTTCAGAAATGTGGAAAATGGTCCGTTTTCAAATGTTTTATTTTTGAACGTCAGTTCACATTTGTAGGTGGATCATCAGTGTTAGAGCTAAAATTAGCATGTTTAAAGTGATTTTCATGCTTCCAGTGGCCCTAAACACAAGATTTATGGAATGGTTAAAAGTGCATGAAAATGGCCAATTCACTCACTCTGAGTTCTCAAAAAGGGTTTCTTCACCCCGGGAAGTTAATTAAATACCATTTGGAGGCATTTAATGTTCGAGCAAAAACGGCTGATTTTCGACAAAAGAGATAACACCCCCCCATTACGTCATGCTTCAGAAATGTGGAAAATGGTCCGTTTTCAAATGTTTTATTTTTGAACATCAGTTCACATTTGTAGGTGGATCATCAGTGTTAGAGCTAAAATTAGCATGTTTAAAGTGATTTTCATGCTTCCAGGGGCCCTAAACACAAGATTTATGGAATGGTTAAAAGTGCGTGAAAATGGCCAATTTACTCACTCTGAGTTCTCAAAAAAGGTTTCTTCATCCCGGGAAGTTAATTAAATACCATTTGGAGGCATTTAATGTTCGAGTTAAAACGGATGATTTTCGACAAAAGAGATAACACCCCCCCCATTACGTCATGCTTCAAAAATGTGGAAAATGGTCCGTTTTCAAATGTTTTATTTTTGAACGTCAGTTCACATTTGTAGGTGGATCATCAGTGTTAGAGCTAAAATTAGCATGTTTAAAGTGATTTTCATGCTTCCAGGGGCTCGGGAAGTGAATTAAATACTATTTGGAGGCATTTAATGTTCAAGCAAAAACAGCTGATTTTTGACAAAAGAGATAACACCCCCCCATTGCGTCATGCTTCAGAAATGTGGAAAATGGTCCGTTTTCAAATGTTTTATTTTTGAACGTCAGTTCACATTTGTAGGTGGATCATCAGTGTTAGAGCTAAAATTAGCATGTTTAAAGTGATTTTCATGCTTCCAGGCGCCCTAAACACAAGATTTATGGAATGGTAAAAGTGCATGAAAATGGCCAATTTACTCACTCTGAGTTCTCAAAAAGGGTTTCTTCACCCCGGGAAGTTAATTAAATACCATTTGGAGGCATTTAATGTTCGAGCAAAAACGGCTGATTTTCGACAAAAGAGATAACACCCCCCCATTACGTCATGCTTCAGAAATGTGGAAAATGGTCCGTTTTCAAATGTTTTATTTTTGAACGTCAGTTCACATTTGTAGGTGGATCATCAGTGTTAGAGCTAAAATTAGCATGTTTAAAGTGATTTTCATGCTTCCAGGGGCTCGGGAAGTGAATTAAATACTATTTGGAGGCATTTAATGTTCAAGCAAAAACAGCTGATTTTTGACAAAAGAGATAACACCCCCCATTACATCATGCTTCAGAAACGTGGAAAATGGTCCGTTTTCAAATGTTTTATTTTTGAACGTCAGTTCACATTTGAAGGTGGATCATCAGTGTTAGAGCTAAAATTAGCATGTTTAAAGTGATTTTCATGCTTCCAGGAGCCCTAAACACAAGATTTATGGAATGGTTAAAAGTGCATGAAAATGGCCAATTTACTCACTCTGAGTTCTCAAAAAGGGTTTCTTCACCCCGGGAAGTTAATTAAATACCATTTGGAGGCATTTAATGTTCGAGCCAAAACGGCTGATTTTTGACAAAAGAGATAACACCCCCCCATTACGTCATGCTTCAGAAATGTGGAAAATGGTCCGTTTTCAAATGTTTTATTTTTGAACGTCAGTTCACATTTGTAGGTGGATCATCAGTGTTAGAGCTAAAATTAGCATGTTTAAAGTGATTTTCATGCTTCCAGGGGCCCTAATCACAAGATTTATGGAATGGTTAAAAGTGCATGAAAATGGCCAATTTACTCACTCTGAGTTCGCAAAAAGGGTTTCTTCACCCAGAGAAGTTAATTAAATACTATTTGGAGGCATTTAATGTTCGAGCCAAAACGGCTGATTTTCGACAAAAGAGATAACACCCCCCCATTACGTCATGCTTCAGAAATGTGGAAAATGGTCCGTTTTCAAATGTTTTATTTTTGAACGTCAGTTCACATTTGTAGGTGGATCATCAGTGTTAGAGCTAAAATTAGCATGTTTAAAGTGATTTTCATGCTTCCAGGGGCCCTAATCACAAGATTTATGGAATGGTTAAAAGTACATGAAAATGGCCAATTTACTCACTCTGAGTTCTCAAAAAGGGTTTCTTCACCCAGAGAAGTTAATTAAATACCATTTGGAGGCATTTAATGTTCGAGCAAAAACGGCTGATTTTCGACAAAAGAGATAACACCCCCCCATTACGTCATGCTTCAGAAATGTGGAAAATGGTCCGTTTTCAAATGTTTTATTTTTGAACGTCAGTTCACATTTGTAGGTGGATCATCAGTGTTAGAGCTAAAATTAGCATGTTTAAAGTGATTTTCATGCTTCCAGGGGCTCGGGAAGTGAATTAAATACTATTTGGAGGCATTTAATGTTCAAGCAAAAACAGCTGATTTTTGACAAAAGAGATAACACCCCCCATTACATCATGCTTCAGAAACGTGGAAAATGGTCCGTTTTCAAATGTTTTATTTTTGAACGTCAGTTCACATTTGAAGGTGGATCATCAGTGTTAGAGCTAAAATTAGCATGTTTAAAGTGATTTTCATGCTTCCAGGAGCCCTAAACACAAGATTTATGGAATGGTTAAAAGTGCATGAAAATGGCCAATTTACTCACTCTGAGTTCTCAAAAAGGGTTTCTTCACCCCGGGAAGTTAATTAAATACCATTTGGAGGCATTTAATGTTCGAGCCAAAACGGCTGATTTTTGACAAAAGAGATAACACCCCCCCATTACGTCATGCTTCAGAAATGTGGAAAATGGTCCGTTTTCAAATGTTTTATTTTTGAACGTCAGTTCACATTTGTAGGTGGATCATCAGTGTTAGAGCTAAAATTAGCATGTTTAAAGTGATTTTCATGCTTCCAGGGGCCCTAATCACAAGATTTATGGAATGGTTAAAAGTGCATGAAAATGGCCAATTTACTCACTCTGAGTTCGCAAAAAGGGTTTCTTCACCCAGAGAAGTTAATTAAATACCATTTGGAGGCATTTAATGTTCGAGCCAAAACGGCTAATTTTCGACAAAAGAGATAACACCCCCCATTACGTCATGCTTCAGAAATGTGGAAAATGGTCCGTTTTCAAATGTTTTATTTTTGAACGTCAGTTCACATTTGTAGGTGGATCGTCAGTGTTAGAGCTAAAATTAGCATGTTTAAAGTGATTTTCATGCTTCCAGGGGCTCGGGAAGTGAATTAAATACTATTTGGAGGCATTTAATGTTCAAGCAAAAACAGCTGATTTTTGACAAAAGAGATAACACCCCCCCATTTCTTCATGCTTCAGAAATGTGGAAAATGGTCCGTTTTCAAATGTTTTATTTTTGAACGTCAGTTCACATTTGTAGGTGGATCATCAGTGTTAGAGCTAAAATTAGCATGTTTAAAGTGATTTTCATGCTTCCAGGGGCCCTAAACACAAGATTTATGGAATGGTTAAAAGTGCATGAAAATGGCCAATTTACTCACTCTGAGTTCTCAAAAAAGGTTTCTTCACCCCGGGAAGTTAATTAAATACCATTTGGAGGCATTTAATGTTCGAGCTAAAATGGATGATTTTCGACAAAAGAGATAACACCCCCCCATTACGTCATGCTTCAGAAATGTGGAAAATGGTCCGTTTTCAAATGTTTTATTTTTGAACGTCAGTTCACATTTGTAGGTGGATCATCAGTGTTAGAGCTAAAATTAGCATGTTTAAAGTGATTTTCATGCTTCCAGGGGCTCGGGAAGTGAATTAAATACTATTTGGAGGCATTTAATGTTCAAGCAAAAACAGCTGATTTTTGACAAAAGAGATAACACCCCCCCATTACGTCATGCTTCAGAAACGTGGAAAATGGTTCGTTTTCAAATGTTTTATTTTTGAACGTCAGTTCACATTTGTAGGTGGATCATCAGTGTTAGAGCTAAAATTAGCATGTTTAAAGTGATTTCCATGCTTCCAGGGGCCCTAAACACAAGATTTATGGAATGGTTAAAAGTGCATGAAAATGGCCAATTTACTCACTCTGAGTTCTCAAAAAGGGTTTCTTCACCCCGGGAAGTTAATTAAATACCATTTGGAGGCATTTAATGTTCGAGCCAAAATGGCTGATTTTCGACAAAAGAGATAACACCCCCCCCCATTACGTCATGCTTCAGAAATGTGGAAAATGGTCCGTTTTCAAATGTTTTATTTTTGACGTCAGTTCACATTTGTAGGTGGATCATCAGTGTTAGAGCTAAAATTAGCATTTTCAAAGTGATTTTCATGCTTCCAGGGGCTCGGGAAGTGAATTAAATACTATTTGGAGGCATTTAATGTTCAAGCAAAAACAGCTGATTTTTGACAAAAGAGATAACCCCCCCCCCATTACGTCATGCTTCAGAAATGTGGAAAATGGTCCGTTTTCAAATGTTTTATTTTTGAACGTCAGTTCACATTTGTAGGTGGATCATCAGTGTTAGAGATAAAATTAGCATGTTTAAAGTGATTTTCATGCTTCCAGGGGCTCGGGAAGTGAATTAAATACTATTTGGAGGCATTTAATGTTCAAGCAAAAACAGCTGATTTTTGACAAAAGAGATAACACCCCCCCATTACGTCATGCTTCAGAAATGTGGAAAATGGTCCGTTTTCAAATGTTTTATTTTTGAACGTCAGTTCACATTTGAAGGTGGATCATCAGTGTTAGAGCTAAAATTAGCATGTTTAAAGTGATTTTCATGCTTCCAGGGGCTCGGGAAGTGAATTAAATACTATTTGGAGGCATTTAATGTTCAAGCAAAAACAGCTGATTTTTGACAAAAGAGATAAGACCCCCCATTACGTCATGCTTCAGAAATGTGGAAAATGGTCCGTTTTCAAATGTTTTATTTTTGAACGTCAGTTCACATTTGTAGGTGGATCATCAGTGTTAGAGCTAAAATTAGCATGTTTAAAGTGATTTTCATGCTTCCAGGGGCTTGGGAAGTGAATTAAATACTATTTGGAGGCATTTAATGTTCAAGCAAAAACAGCTGATTTTTGACAAAAGAGATAACACCCCCCATTACGTCATGCTTCAGAAACGTGGAAAATGGTCCGTTTTCAAATGTTTTATTTTTGAACGTCAGTTCACATTTGAAGGTGGATCATCAGTGTTAGAGCTAAAATTAGCATGTTTAAAGTGATTTTCATGCTTCCAGGGGCCCTAAACACAAGATTTATGGAATGGTTAAAAGCGCATGAAAATGGCCAATTTACTCACTCTGAGTTCTCAAAAAGGGTTTCTTCACCCCGGGAAGTTAATTAAATACCATTTGGAGGCATTTAATGTTCGAGCCAAAACGGCTGATTTTCGACAAAAGAGATAACACCCCCCCATTACGTCATGCTTCAGAAATGTGGAAAATGGTCCGTTTTCAAATGTTTTATTTTTGAACGTCAGTTCACATTTGTAGGTGGATCATCAGTGTTAGAGCTAAAATTAGCATGTTTAAAGTGATTTTCATGCTTCCAGGGGCTCGGGAAGTGAATTAAATACTATTTGGAGGCATTTAATGTTCAAGCAAAAACAGCTGATTTTTGACAAAAGAGATAACACCCCCCCATTACGTCATGCTTCAGAAACGTGGAAAATGGTTCGTTTTCAAATGTTTTATTTTTGAACGTCAGTTCACATTTGTAGGTGGATCATCAGTGTTAGAGCTAAAATTAGCATGTTTAAAGTGATTTCCATGCTTCCAGGGGCCCTAAACACAAGATTTATGGAATGGTTAAAAGTGCATGAAAATGGCCAATTTACTCACTCTGAGTTCTCAAAAAGGGTTTCTTCACCCTGGGAAGTTAATTAAATACCATTTGGAGGCATTTAATGTTCGAGCCAAAACGGCTGATTTTCGACAAAAGAGATAACACCCCCCCCCCATTACGTCATGCTTCAGAAATGTGGAAAATAGTCCGTTTTCAAATGTTTTATTTTTGAACGTCAGTTCACATTTGTAGGTGGATCATCAGTGTTAGAGCTAAAATTAGCATGTTTAAAGTGATTTTCATGCTTCCAGGGGCCCTAAACACAAGATTTATGGAATGGTTAAAAGTGCGTGAAAATGGCCAATTTACTCACTCTGAGTTCTCAAAAAAGGTTTCTTCATCCCGGGAAGTTAATTAAATACCATTTGGAGGCATTTAATGTTCGAGCAAAAACGGCTGATTTTCGACAAAAGAGATAACACCCCCCCATTACGTCATGCTTCAGAAATGTGGAAAATGGTCCGTTTTCAAATGTTTTATTTTTGAACGTCAGTTCACATTTGTAGGTGGATCATCAGTGTTAGAGCTAAAATTAGCATGTTTAAAGTGATTTTCATGCTTCCAGGGGCTCGGGAAGTGAATTAAATACTATTTGGAGGCATTTAATGTTCAAGCAAAAACAGCTGATTTTTGACAAAAGAGATAACACCCCCCCATTGCGTCATGCTTCAGAAATGTGGAAAATGGTCCGTTTTCAAATGTTTTATTTTTGAACGTCAGTTCACATTTGTAGGTGGATCATCAGTGTTAGAGCTAAAATTAGCATGTTTAAAGTGATTTTCATGCTTCCAGGCGCCCTAAACACAAGATTTATGGAATGGTAAAAGTGCATGAAAATGGCCAATTTACTCACTCTGAGTTCTCAAAAAGGGTTTCTTCACCCCGGGAAGTTAATTAAATACCATTTGGAGGCATTTAATGTTCGAGCAAAAACGGCTGATTTTCGACAAAAGAGATAACACCCCCCCATTACGTCATGCTTCAGAAATGTGGAAAATGGTCCGTTTTCAAATGTTTTATTTTTGAACGTCAGTTCACATTTGTAGGTGGATCATCAGTGTTAGAGCTAAAATTAGCATGTTTAAAGTGATTTTCATGCTTCCAGGGGCTCGGGAAGTGAATTAAATACTATTTGGAGGCATTTAATGTTCAAGCAAAAACAGCTGATTTTTGACAAAAGAGATAACACCCCCCATTACATCATGCTTCAGAAACGTGGAAAATGGTCCGTTTTCAAATGTTTTATTTTTGAACGTCAGTTCACATTTGAAGGTGGATCATCAGTGTTAGAGCTAAAATTAGCATGTTTAAAGTGATTTTCATGCTTCCAGGAGCCCTAAACACAAGATTTATGGAATGGTTAAAAGTGCATGAAAATGGCCAATTTACTCACTCTGAGTTCTCAAAAAGGGTTTCTTCACCCCGGGAAGTTAATTAAATACCATTTGGAGGCATTTAATGTTCGAGCCAAAACGGCTGATTTTTGACAAAAGAGATAACACCCCCCCATTACGTCATGCTTCAGAAATGTGGAAAATGGTCCGTTTTCAAATGTTTTATTTTTGAACGTCAGTTCACATTTGTAGGTGGATCATCAGTGTTAGAGCTAAAATTAGCATGTTTAAAGTGATTTTCATGCTTCCAGGGGCCCTAATCACAAAATTTATGGAATGGTTAAAAGTGCATGAAAATGGCCAATTTACTCACTCTGAGTTCGCAAAAAGGGTTTCTTCACCCAGAGAAGTTAATAAATACCATTTGGAGGCATTTAATGTTCGAGCCAAAACGGCTGATTTTCGACAAAAGAGATAACACCCCCCCATTACGTCATGCTTCAGAAATGTGGAAAATGGTCCGTTTTCAAATGTTTTATTTTTGAACGTCAGTTCACATTTGCAGGTGGATCATCAGTGTTAGAGCTAAAATTAGCATGTTTAAAGTGATTTTCATGCTTCCAGGGGCCCTAATCACAAGATTTATGGAATGGTTAAAAGTGCATGAAAATGGCCAATTTACTCACTCTGAGTTCGCAAAAAGGGTTTCTTCACCCAGAGAAGTTAATTAAATACCATTTGGAGGCATTTAATGTTCGAGCAAAAACGGCTGATTTTCGACAAAAGAGATAACACCCCCCCCATTACGTCATGCTTCAGAAATGTGGAAAATGGTCCGTTTTCAAATGTTTTATTTTTGAACGTCAGTTCACATTTGTAGGTGGATCATCAGTGTTAGAGCTAAAATTAGCATGTTTAAAGTGATTTTCATGCTTCCAGGGGCTCGGGAAGTGAATTAAATACTATTTGGAGGCATTTAATGTTCAAGCAAAAACAGCTGATTTTTGACAAAAGAGATAACACCCCCCATTACATCATGCTTCAGAAACGTGAAAAATGGTCCGTTTTCAAATGTTTTATTTTTGAACGTCAGTTCACATTTGAAGGTGGATCATCAGTGTTAGAGCTAAAATTAGCATGTTTAAAGTGATTTTCATGCTTCCAGGAGCCCTAAACACAAGATTTATGGAATGGTTAAAAGTGCATGAAAATGGCCAATTTACTCACTCTGAGTTCTCAAAAAGGGTTTCTTCACCCCGGGAAGTTAATTAAATACCATTTGGAGGCATTTAATGTTCGAGCCAAAACGGCTGATTTTTGACAAAAGAGATAACACCCCCCCATTACGTCATGCTTCAGAAATGTGGAAAATGGTCCGTTTTCAAATGTTTTATTTTTGAACGTCAGTTCACATTTGTAGGTGGATCATCAGTGTTAGAGCTAAAATTAGCATGTTTAAAGTGATTTTCATGCTTCCAGGGGCCCTAATCACAAGATTTATGGAATGGTTAAAAGTGCATGAAAATGGCCAATTTACTCACTCTGAGTTCGCAAAAAGGGTTTCTTCACCCAGAGAAGTTAATTAAATACCATTTGGAGGCATTTAATGTTCGAGCCAAAACGGCTGATTTTCGACAAAAGAGATAACACCCCCCATTACGTCATGCTTCAGAAATGTGGAAAATGGTCCGTTTTCAAATGTTTTATTTTTGAACGTCAGTTCACATTTGTAGGTGGATCGTCAGTGTTAGAGCTAAAATTAGCATGTTTAAAGTGATTTTCATGCTTCCAGGGGCTCGGGAAGTGAATTAAATACTATTTGGAGGCATTTATTGTTCAAGCAAAAACAGCTGATTTTTGACAAAAGAGATAACACCCCCCCATTTCTTCATGCTTCAGAAATGTGGAAAATGGTCCGTTTTCAAATGTTTTATTTTTGAACGTCAGTTCATATGGCCGAGATACCCGCCACCCCCTCTCAACACAATCCCCAAAAGGAGTGAAACCGGAAACAGTTCTTGAAGTTTTTGGAAGTGGGATGGAGTGACCATCCCGGCCGTATTTATTAAAACAAAATTAAAACATTAAACGTTTCATGTTATGTACAATTTCATTACCATATTGCGATGTTTGGCTAACCTTAACAGATTCTCTAATACAGAGGTTCTCCTAGCCGAACTAGCAACCTACAAAACATTTCTTGACATATTGAAATTGTACAACCTAACGTTTAAGGGCCAACGGCAGGGTCATAACCGGTGTCAAGATCCCTAACCAGACTTACCCCTCCCACTTGGGATGGGCGACAGCACGGAGGCGTACCTCAAGTACAACTACTACCAATTTCCCTTGACTTGACGGGGGCACCTAAAACTCGACGCCAGTTAAAGGTCGTTCGAATACTCGTGTGAGGTATCTAGAAGGTATCGTGGCCCTTATCCCAACCCCACACAACTTACCGCATCTGCCGTCGCAGATGTCACTGGCCCCGGGAAATTCCCCAGGAGGGGGCTGTAACCCCTCCTACAAAGGAAGGGGCCTCGACCGCCTTTCCTTTACTTCCGGCGACCCATCCTTAGAAGGGACCGCCTCCCCATTGAGGGGCCAATGGCCACCTCTCCCGAGCGCTCCCATCCGTGTTGGGTGACGCCCACTCATAGGGATCTACTAATTAGTGCTCACCGATCATGACCTTACCGCCTACCAAAAATAAATACGACAGTGCAAATTAACCTAAGAATACCTTGGCCACTATGACCGAAAGAGCATACATCAAAATTCAACACTAAACTGAATATCTTTAATGGCAAACGTACTCAAAAACGACCATTCTTTATTAACTCAAAATCAACATGGCACTACAACCTGTAAACGCAAACAAACAAAATTAATCAACTTTATTATACACAACTGGCTGTCTTCAGGGGCTGGTGGGTGGGTCAAAATTGGCTCTTCGTTCTGTCCCGAGCTCACGTGCAGCGAGGAGGTGCAGCTTCAGAGCACAAGAACAAGAGGATGTCTTCTGGTCTTGCGTCCCTTTTTATCCGTCTTCAGGGCGGGCGTATACCCGCCCCTGCCTGCCCCTGAGGGCGTGGCTGGCTGCGTCGGTGTCTAGGCCAGCCCACTCTAGGGCGGGAACGAGCGCGCCCCAGCTACGCCGCTTCGGGCATACCAGCTGAGACGCGCCTCCCGCCCAAAATGGCTTCCCGGGGGGATCGAGGCACTCGGCCATACGTTCGGGGGGACCGATTCGGTCGCCCCTTTCCATATGGCCGAGATACCCGCCACCCCCTCTCAACACAATCCCCAAAAGGAGTGAAACCGGAAACAGTTCTTGACGTTTTTGGAAGTGGGATGGAGTGACCATCCCGGCCGTATTTATTAAAACAAAATTAAAACATTAAACGTTTCATGTTATGTACAATTTCATTACCATATTGCGATGTTTGGCTAACCTTAACAGATTCTCTAATACAGAGGTTCTCCTAGCCGAACTAGCAACCTACAAAACATTTCTTGACATATTGAAATTGTACAACCTAACGTTTAAGGGCCAACGGCAGGGTCATAACCGGTGTCAAGATCCCTAACCAGACTTACCCCTCCCACTTGGGATGGGCGACAGCACGGAGGCGTACCTCAAGTGCAACTACTACCAATTTCCCTTGACTTGACGGGGGCACCTAAAACTCGACGCCAGTTAAAGGTCGTTCGAATACTCGTGTGAGGTATCTAGAAGGTATCGTGGCCCTTATCCCAACCCCACACAACTTACCGCATCTGCCGTCGCAGATGTCACTGGCCCCGGGAAATTCCCCAGGAGGGGGCTGTAACCCCTCCTACAAAGGAAGGGGCCTTGACCGCCTTTCCTTTACTTCCGGCGACCCATCCTTAGAAGGGACCGCCTCCCCATTGAGGGGCCAATGGCCACCTCTCCCGAGCGCTCCCATCCGTGTTGGGTGACGCCCACTCATAGGGATCTACTAATTAGTGCTCACCGATCATGACCTTACCGCCACAGGCCCGGATAGTTGACCGGCTATCCGGGCCCCCCACAAAACTCCTAGCTAAAGGTCATGTTCCAACGTTTTTAACCATGCTAAGAAGTCTCCTATGAGTAACTCATTTCCCACCCGAGACAAATGCACACCATCCCCCAGATACATACTGTCATCATTAATACAACCGTGCGAGATAGAATGCAATGTCCTGGAACGGAACAACCTACCCATTTTGTTATTAAGTTTCCTAACAGAATGGTTCAAAGCAGGGATCGAAATAGCCCCCGCCACACTTTTCGTGGGATCATATGAGACCACGCAATTATGCACCCCGGAACTTTCCTTGCCAACCAACTTACAGTGGAATGCATTGCCTCCAGGAGAAGTCGTCTACCGGTGGTGACCAAATCATTGCCCCCTAAATGTACTATGACTATAGACGGCGGTGACCTCATCCGCCCTAACAAACCCTCAAAGTAAGCCTGAAACTGGTCAATACAGAGACCGCCCCTTCCGTAGAAGGACATCCTGTACCCGTATTCCCCAGCTACGTGAATCATGTCACCTGCTTCGAATACGTCTGCGGCACGCCTCACGTATGAGTGGCCCACGACCCACACCTCCTTTCTCACAGCCGGTGATGTCTGACCGCTGGCCCGGTGTTGGGTCGACTGCATAGTCCGCCCCGCCTCGAAGGCTTGCGTAACTGAAAACCAAACAAAAGACAAGAAGCGTGAGTACATTATTACAGCTTCACAACATGTGCAACCGCACATACCTCTTATAACAATTGGAGGACCAACGCCCCACTCGTTTTACTTGTTCCACATTAAGACCCCTGGCTGCAGCTTCAGTGGCAGCCCCTATCCGAAAGGAATGGGTCCCAAACTCACCCGGGTCCAAGCCCGCTGCGGTAATCGACATCGCGAGCACCCGCTGAAACTGAAACTTTGTCAGTGGGGTGGCGTCCGCGTGTCTCAACATTGTCCCCCCCCATGATGCCACCCCTCGTGCTAGGTAATCCTCTAAACACCTCACCGGACACATGGAAGACCCTGGAATCCTGCGAATGACTATGCAGTCTCCCACCCCACTTTGATCGGTTTTTGACTTGACAAAGGATACCGTCATAGTCTCACCCCTGATCTGAACGTGTTCCCGGCACAAACCCCCCGCCACATCCCGCTTGCTCCTTGCCACCAGCTCACTTATCCTCATAGCCCCGTGAAATGCAAGCGTAAAAGCGGCTCGGAACAAACAGGCCTCGAACTGAGACGAGCATATGTCGGGGAGTGTGGCCAGCAACTGGGACAACCTATCCAGACCTATCGGGCGCCTCTCATCTACTCTGCGACCCTCAAGGCGTTGCCACCCACGCAGCGCTTTCTGTACAGCAAAAGACGCTGTCGGGTCCTGGATATTATGAGCCCTGGCAACAAAGGAGATGGCAGCACGATGCCTCTGGGCTGTAGCCACCGACTTCCCAGCCTTACGCAAGGACATCAGAAAATGTACTACCCAATCCTCATGCCCCCAAAGTCCCCCTCTCTCAGTCCCCAAAAAGGCCAAATAAGCCCGAAACGCCCCTTCGTATGCCTTCCTCGTCCTTGGTGCTAGACTCTCTCCCACGAGGTAACGAAGTTCGGGGCACCGAGAGACCAGAGAGCTTCGGGAAAGGGTGCTGGCTCGGGGTCCGCTGAGGGAAGGAAACCCGAGAAAGCCTGCATTTGAAAACGAGACAGTGCATCAGCAGCCTGATTCATCACCCCCGGGACATGTTTTGCTCTGAATACCACGTTCAGTTGCATACACAGTAAGACAATTTCTTTAAGCAGCCTCAAAATCATTTTACAACGTGCTGCCTGACTATTGATGCATTCTACAACGGTCATATTGTCAGACCAAAATATGACAGAATGATTTTTGAATCCATCGGGCCAGGATCTGAGGGCCACCAAAATAGGAAACAGCTCAAGGAAAGCAATATTACTCGTCAGCCCCTCATCGTGCCACCATGTTGGCCACTTTTGTGCCGACCATTTTGTGCCGAAGATGGCGCCGAAACCCATGCTTCCCGCTGAATCCGTCCATAGACCAAGCTCTTCAGAGGACAAGGCCGGTTTGTTCCAGACGACTCGACCATTGAAATCCGCCAAAAATGCTAACCAAATACGCATGTCTTGGCGGACCTCGGCCGATAACCTCGTGCGATGGTGACCCTCCTTTAGGCCGACCATCGCCTGTGCAATCGAACGGGAGAAGGGGCGGGCCATCGGGATCACCCTTAAGGCAAAATTCAACTTCCCCACCAATTGCTGCAATTGATGCAGCGTAACTTTAGATGCAGTGATACACATTTGTAGGGCTGTTTTGAATTTCGATACTTTAGAAGCTGGTAAACGAAAACAACCCTCACTAGAGTCCAACTCGATCCCGAGGAACTCGAGGCAAGTCGTGGGACCCACAGTTTTACCTGGTGCCAACGGCACGCCAAATTGATTCATTAAAACACAAAATTCAGTCAAGGCCCGGGCACATTCATCATCCCCAGCGGCCCCAAGGAACAGAAAGTCATCGAGGTAATGCATCACATTCCGAAAACCTGTTTTCTTCGTGAAAACCCATTGCAGAAAACTACTGAATTTCTCGAAATAAGCACAAGATATCGAGCACCCCATCGGCATACACCTGTCCATGTAATACAAACCTTGAAACATGAATCCCAACAAACGTTGGTCTTCCGGGTATACCGGGAGCAAACGGAACGCTGACTCGATATCTGATTTCGCCATCAGCGCCCCGGGCCCCAGGCGATTCAAAATGGCTACGGCCTCATCGAATGATGCGTACCGCACCGAACATATTTCTGGATTAATTGCATCGTTTACAGAAAGGCCATGAGGGGCTGATAAATTGTGAATCAATCGAAACTCACCCGGGTCCTTCTTGGGGACCACCCCTAAAGGAGAACAAACAAAGTTCGGCACCGGGGGGACAGGAAACGGGCCGGCAACTCGACCTCGGGTAACCTCTTTCCGGATCTTATCCTGTACTACAGTAGTATGCTGCAAGACGGAAAGTTGATTTTTGCACGTCCCGACACCCTGAAAGTTACCCACCGGGATGCGGAAACCATATGAAAAACCGTTTCGTAGCACCCCAGCAGAAGTACGATCTGGGTATTCGCTGAGCCAGGGAATCATCGCCAGGGTATCAATCGGGGTTGGTAAAGGCGCCCCTCGGACTATATTAGACCTGTTTAGCGCCTCCTCTACCCCCATTTTCACCCGATTTGGCTCTGCACGAGGACTCAGGATGGGGTGCCCCACAACCACTACATTCGTGTTTGAACTTACAAGATCCCGGGGGCCTAGTACATTTGCTTCTGTTGAAATTGAAACAGAACCCCCTCTTCCCTGTATTGCCGGCGGGTCTCGGGTAATCGTCTGTACCCGTACCCGACCGAAAGGGTGTCCCCCCATTTTGGCGGGAGGACTCACCAACAGCACTCCCCACCAACGGCACTTTCAACATCCCTGACTCTTTCATCTTATTCCATGTTAAAGAATCGTAACAGTCCCAGGTTAAACTTTTGTTATGCTCCATCGCTTTCCTGAAAAGGTTGTCATAACAGAACCATTGGTTACCTTGGTGTGATGTCGAGTACCCCATAATTCGTGACTGATATACTGGAAATTCAGAGAGCAAATCAGGCCTACGTTCCCCCAAAATTGCCGTAAAAATTCCCCAAGCATTACCCCAGTTACCAATATTTTCATTCACTTTAAAGGCGGCCATTTTTGCGCGCCAAACACTCGGATGCATCAGATCCTTTTGACCCTTAACAGTTTCGACCTCATAGTGATCAACGAGCAGGGAGAAAATGTTAACGTATTCCCCCGCCCAAATCTTTTCCTTTATTGGCAAAGGAACATGTTGCCCCAATTTTTCTCTACGAGAGGGGGTTGACTCATCCCTTGCAATGGGCAATGGCCGCTTACCTGCACCGGACGCTGCTTCCGTCCCTCGTGGCTTGTCTATCGCCGCATCCGGCGCGGGCACCTTGGCCGTATCACGTTTCTCGCGCAACTGCTTTATGAGTGCTTGCGCTTCGGTAGCCATGGCGCCCCCATTACCGTCCCCCAACCATGCTGCTAACTGTGCCGCCAACTCGGGAGGCATATCTTCGGCAGACGTCGGGGTGACTACCACGGGAATCGGATTCCCCTCATCCGGTACCGGGGCCGGTACCGGGGCTGGCGCCTCGAGCGGGGAACAGGGAACCGGGACGTCTCCCCCGACCGGCCCCCTTCTCGGCCTCTTTGGCTTCCCTCCGGCCGGTGGACGCCCCGATCCCTCCTCGCCGTCTCGCTCCGCCAACCGCTTCTTAATTTCGGACATGTCCTTCATGAGGGCCCGAACCAACTGGTCAGTCGACATTGTCTTCGCTCCTTTCTTGGGCATCTTTTCAGATGAAGTATCTAAAAGACAAAGAGAGAGATTAAAACGCTCAAAATTGGCTCTTCGTTCTGTCCCGAGCTCACGTGCAGCGAGGAGGTGCAGCTTCAGAGCACAAGAACAAGAGGATGTCTTCTGGTCTTGCGTCCCTTTTTATCCGTCTTCAGGGCGGGCGTATACCCGCCCCTGCCTGCCCCTGAGGGCGTGGCTGGCTGCGTCGGTGTCTAGGCCAGCCCACTCTAGGGCGGGAACGAGCGCGCCCCAGCTACGCCGCTTCGGGCATACCAGCTGAGACGCGCCTCCCGCCCAAAATGGCTTCCCGGGGGGATCGAGGCACTCGGCCATACGTTCGGGGGGACCGATTCGGTCGCCCCTTTCCACATTTGTAGGTGGATCATCAGTGTTAGAGCTAAAATTAGCATGTTTAAAGTGATTTTCATGCTTCCAGGGGCGCTAAACACAAGATTTATGGAATGGTTAAAAGTGCATGAAAATGGCCAATTTACTCACTCTGAGTTCTCAAAAAGGGTTTCTACACCCCAGGAAGTTAATTAAATACCATTTGGAGGCATTTAATGTTCGAGCAAAAACGGCTGATTTTCGACAAAAGAGATAACACCCCCCCATTACGTCATGCTTCAGAAATGTGGAAAATGGTCCGTTTTCAAATGTTTTATTTTTGAACGTCAGTTCACATTTGTAGGTGGATCATCAGTGTTAGAGCTAAAATTAGCATGTTTAAAGTGATTGTCATGCTTTCAGGGGCCCTAAACACAAGATTTATGGAATGGTTAAAAGTGCATGAAAATGGCCAATTTACTCACTCTCAGTTCTCAAAAAGGGTTTCTTCACCCCGGGAAGTTAATTAAATACCATTTGGAGGCATTTAATGTTCGAGCCAAAATGGCTGATTTTCGACAAAAGAGATAACACCCCCCCATTACGTCATGCTTCAGAAATGTGGAAAATGGTCCGTTTTCAAATGTTCTATTTTTGAACGTCAGTTCACATTTGTAGGTGGATCATCAGTGTTAGAGCTAAAATTAGCATGTTTAATGTGATTTTCATGCTTCCAGGGGCTCGGGAAGTGAATTAAATACTATTTGGAGGCATTTAATGTTCAAGCAAAAACAGCTGATTTTTGACAAAAGAGATAACACCCCCCCATTACGTCATGCTTCAGAAATGTGGAAAATGGTCCGTTTTCAAATGTTTTATTTTTGAACGTCAGTTCACATTTGTAGGTGGATCATCAGTGTTAGAGCTAAAATTAGCATGTTTAAAGTGATTTTCATGCTTCCAGGGGCCCTAAACACAAGATTTATGGAATGGTTAAAAGTGCATGAAAATGGCCAATTTACTCACTCTGAGTTCTCAAAAAAGGTTTCTTCACCCCGGGAAGTTAATTAAATACCATTTGGAGGCATTTAATGTTCGAGCTAAAATGGATGATTTTCGACAAAAGAGATAACACCCCCCCATTACGTCATGCTTCAGAAATGTGGAAAATGGTCCGTTTTCAAATGTTTTATTTTTGAACGTCAGTTCACATTTGTAGGTGGATCATCAGTGTTAGAGCTAAAATTAGCATGTTTAAAGTGATTTTCATGCTTCCAGGGGCTCGGGAAGTGAATTAAATACTATTTGGAGGCATTTAATGTTCAAGCAAAAACAGCTGATTTTTGACAAAAGAGATAACACCCCCCCATTACGTCATGCTTCAGAAACGTGGAAAATGGTTCGTTTTCAAATGTTTTATTTTTGAACGTCAGTTCACATTTGTAGGTGCATCATCAGTGTTAGAGCTAAAATTAGCATGTTTAAAGTGATTTCCATGCTTCCAGGGGCCCTAAACACAAGATTTATGGAATGGTTAAAAGTGCATGAAAATGGCCAATTTACTCACTCTGAGTTCTCAAAAAGGGTTTCTTCACCCCGGGAAGTTAATTAAATACCATTTGGAGGCATTTAATGTTCGAGCCAAAATGGCTGATTTTCGACAAAAGAGATAACACCCCCCCCATTACGTCATGCTTCAGAAATGTGGAAAATGGTCCGTTTTCAAATGTTTTATTTTTGAACGTCAGTTCACATTTGTAGGTGGATCATCAGTGTTAGAGCTAAAATTAGCATGTTTAAAGTGATTTTCATGCTTCCAGGGGCTCGGGAAGTGAATTAAATACTATTTGGAGGCATTTAATGTTCAAGCAAAAACAGCTGATTTTTGACAAAAGAGATGACCCCCCCCCCATTACGTCATGCTTCAGAAATGTGGAAAATGGTCCGTTTTCAAATGTTTTATTTTTGAACGTCAGTTCACATTTGTAGGTGGATCATCAGTGTTAGAGCTAAAATTAGCATGTTTAAAGTGATTTTCATGCTTCCAGGGGCTCGGGAAGTGAATTAAATACTATTTGGAGGCATTTAATGTTCAAGCAAAAACAGCTAATTTTTGACAAAAGAGATAACACCCCCCCATTACGTCATGCTTCAGAAATGTGGAAAATGGTCCGTTTTCAAATGTTTTATTTTTGAACGTCAGTTCACATTTGAAGGTGGATCATCAGTGTTAGAGCTAAAATTAGCATGTTTAAAGTGATTTTCATGCTTCCAGGGGCTCGGGAAGTGAATTAAATACTATTTGGAGGCATTTAATGTTCAAGCAAAAACAGCTGATTTTTGACAAAAGAGATAAGACCCCCCATTACGTCATGCTTCAGAAATGTGGAAAATGGTCCGTTTTCAAATGTTTTATTTTTGAACGTCAGTTCACATTTGTAGGTGGATCATCAGTGTTAGAGCTAAAATTAGCATGTTTAAAGTGATTTTCATGCTTCCAGGGGCTCGGGAAGTGAATTAAATACTATTTGGAGGCATTTAATGTTCAAGCAAAAACAGCTGATTTTTGACAAAAGAGATAACACCCCCCATTACGTCATGCTTCAGAAACGTGGAAAATGGTCCGTTTTCAAATGTTTTATTTTTGAACGTCAGTTCACATTTGAAGGTGGATCATCAGTGTTAGAGCTAAAATTAGCATGTTTAAAGTGATTTTCATGCTTCCAGGGGCCCTAAACACAAGATTTATGGAATGGTTAAAAGCGCATGAAAATGGCCAATTTACTCACTCTGAGTTCTCAAAAAGGGTTTCTTCACCCCGGGAAGTTAATTAAATACCATTTGGAGGCATTTAATGTTCGAGCCAAAACGGCTGATTTTCGACAAAAGAGATAACACCCCCCCATTACGTCATGCTTCAGAAATGTGGAAAATGGTCCGTTTTCAAATGTTTTATTTTTGAACGTCAGTTCACATTTGTAGGTGGATCATCAGTGTTAGAGCTAAAATTAGCATGTTTAAAGTGATTTTCATGCTTCCAGGGGCTCGGGAAGTGAATTAAATACTATTTGGAGGCATTTAATGTTCAAGCAAAAACAGCTGATTTTTGACAAAAGAGATAACACCCCCCCATTACGTCATGCTTCAGAAACGTGGAAAATGGTTCGTTTTCAAATGTTTTATTTTTGAACGTCAGTTCACATTTGTAGGTGGATCATCAGTGTTAGAGCTAAAATTAGCATGTTTAAAGTGATTTCCATGCTTCCAGGGGCCCTAAACACAAGATTTATGGAATGGTTAAAAGTGCATGAAAATGGCCAATTTACTCACTCTGAGTTCTCAAAAAGGGTTTCTTCACCCCGGGAAGTTAATTAAATACCATTTGGAGGCATTTAATGTTCGAGCCAAAACGGCTGATTTTCGACAAAAGAGATAACACCCCCCCCCCCATTACGTCATGCTTCAGAAATGTGGAAAATAGTCCGTTTTCAAATGTTTTATTTTTGAACGTCAGTTCACATTTGTAGGTGGATCATCAGTGTTAGAGCTAAAATTAGCATGTTTAAAGTGATTTTCATGCTTCCAGGGGCTCGGGAAGTGAATTAAATACTATTTGGAGGCATTTAATGTTCAAGCAAAAACAGCAGATTTTTGACAAAAGAGATAACACCCCCCCATTACGTCATGCTTCAGAAATGTGGAAAATAGTCCGTTTTCAAATGTTTTATTTTTGAACGTCAGTTCACATTTGTAGGTGGATCATCAGTGTTAGAGCTAAAATTAGCATGTTTAAAGTGATTTTCATGCTTCCATGGGCCCTAAACACAAGATTTATGTAATGGTTAAAAGTGCATGAAAATGGCCAATTTACTCACTCTGAGTTCTCAAAAAGGGTTTCTTCACCCCGGGAAGTTAATTAAATACCATTTGGAGGCATTTAATGTTCGAGCAAAAACGGCTGATTTTCGACAAAAGAGATAACACCCCCCCCTCATTACGTCATGCTTCAGAAATGTGGAAAATGGTCCGTTTTCAAATGTTTTATTTTTGAACGTCAGTTCACATTTGTAGGTGGATCATCAGTGTTAGAGCTAAAATTAGCATGTTTAAAGTGATTTTCATGCTTCCAGGGGCTCGGGAAGTGAATTAAATACTATTTGGAGGTATTTAATGTTCAAGCAAAAACAGCTGATTTTTGACAAAAGAGATAACACCCCCTCATTACGTCATGCTTCAGAAACGTGGAAAATGGTTCGTTTTCAAATGTTTTATTTTTGAACGTCAGTTCACATTTGTAGGTGGATCATCAGTGTTAGAGCTAAAATTAGCATGTTTAAAGTGATTTCCATGCTTCCAGTGGCCCTAAACACAAGATTTATGGAATGGTTAAAAGTGCATGAAAATGGCCAATTTACTCACTCTGAGTTCTCAAAAAGGGTTTCTTCACCCCGGGAAGTTAATTAAATACCATTTGGAGGCATTTAATGTTCGAGCCAAAATGGCTGATTTTCGACAAAAGAGATAACACCCCCCCCATTACGTCATGCTTCAGAAATGTGGAAAATGGTCCGTTTTCAAATGTTTTATTTTTGAACGTCAGTTCACATTTGTAGGTGGATCATCAGTGTTAGAGCTAAAATTAGCATGTTTATAGTGATTTTCATGCTTCCAGGGGCTCGGGAAGTGAATTAAATACTATTTGGAGGCATTTAATGTTCAAGCAAAAACAGCTGATTTTTGACAAAAGAGATAACCCCCCCCCCCATTACGTCATGCTTCAGAAATGTGGAAAATGGTCCGTTTTCAAATGTTTTATTTTTGAACGTCAGTTCACATTTGTAGGTGGATCATCAGTGTTAGAGCTAAAATTAGCATGTTTAAAGTGATTTTCATGCTTCCAGGGGCTCGGGAAGTGAATTAAATACTATTTGGAGGCATTTAATGTTCAAGCAAAAACAGCTGATTTTTGACAAAAGAGATAACACCCCCCCATTACGTCATGCTTCAGAAATGTGGAAAATGGTCCGTTTTCAAATGTTTTATTTTTGAACGTCAGTTCACATTTGAAGGTGGATCATCAGTGTTAGAGCTAAAATTAGCATGTTTAAAGTGATTTTCATGCTTCCAGGGGCTCGGGAAGTGAATTAAATACTATTTGGAGGCATTTAATGTTCAAGCAAAAACAGCTGATTTTTGACAAAAGAGATAAGACCCCCCATTACGTCATGCTTCAGAAATGTGGAAAATGGTCCGTTTTCAAATGTTTTATTTTTGAACGTCAGTTCACATTTGTAGGTGGATCATCAGTGTTAGAGCTAAAATTAGCATGTTTAAAGTGATTTTCATGCTTCCAGGGGCTCGGGAAGTGAATTAAATACTATTTGGAGGCATTTAATGTTCAAGCAAAAACAGCTGATTTTTGACAAAAGAGATAACACCCCCCATTACGTCATGCTTCAGAAACGTGGAAAATGGTCCGTTTTCAAATGTTTTATTTTTGAACGTCAGTTCACATTTGAAGGTGGATCATCAGTGTTAGAGCTAAAATTAGCATGTTAAAGTGATTTTCATGCTTCCAGGGGCCCTAAACACAAGATTTATGGAATGGTTAAAAGCGCATGAAAATGGCCAATTTACTAACTTGGAGTTCTCAAAAAGGGTTTCTTCACCCCGGGAAGTTAATTAAATACCATTTGGAGGCATTTAATGTTCGAGCCAAAACGGCTGATTTTCGACAAAAGAGATAACACCCCCCCATTACGTCATGCTTCAGAAATGTGGAAAATGGTCCGTTTTCAAATGTTTTATTTTTGAACGTCAGTTCACATTTGTAGGTGGATCATCAGTGTTAGAGCTAAAATTAGCATGTTTAAAGTGATTTTCATGCTTCCAGGGGCTCGGGAAGTGAATTAAATACTATTTGGAGGCATTTAATGTTCAAGCAAAAACAGCTGATTTTTGACAAAAGAGATAACACCCCCCCATTACGTCATGCTTCAGAAACGTGGAAAATGGTTCGTTTTCAAATGTTTTATTTTTGAACGTCAGTTCACATTTGTAGGTGGATCATCAGTGTTAGAGCTAAAATTAGCATGTTTAAAGTGATTTCCATGCTTCCAGGGGCCCTAAACACAAGATTTATGGAATGGTTAAAAGTGCATGAAAATGGCCAATTTACTCACTCTGAGTTCTCAAAAAGGGTTTCTTCACCCCGGGAAGTTAATTAAATACCATTTGGAGGCATTTAATGTTCGAGCCAAAACGGCTGATTTTCGACAAAAGAGATAACACCCCCCCCCCCATTACGTCATGCTTCAGAAATGTGGAAAATAGTCCGTTTTCAAATGTTTTATTTTTGAACGTCAGTTCACATTTGTAGGTGGATCATCAGTGTTAGAGCTAAAATTAGCATGTTTAAAGTGATTTTCATGCTTCCAGGGGCTCGGGAAGTGAATTAAATACTATTTGGAGGCATTTAATGTTCAAGCAAAAACAGCAGATTTTTGACAAAAGAGATAACACCCCCCCATTACGTCATGCTTCAGAAATGTGGAAAATGGTCCGTTTTCAAATGTTTTATTTTTGAACGTCAGTTCACATTTGTAGGTGGATCATCAGTGTTAGAGCTAAAATTAGCATGTTTAAAGTGATTTTCATGCTTCCATGGGCCCTAAACACAAGATTTATGGAATGGTTAAAAGTGCATGAAAATGGCCAATTTACTCACTCTGAGTTCTCAAAAAGGGTTTCTTCACCCCAGGAAGTTAATTAAATACCATTTGGAGGCATTTAATGTTCGAGCAAAAACGGCTGATTTTCGACTAAAGAGATAACACCCCCCCCCCCATTACGTCATGCTTCAGAAATGTGGAAAATGGTCCGTTTTCAAATGTTTTATTTTTGAACGTCAGTTCACATTTGTAGGTGGATCATCAGTGTTAGAGCTAAAATTAGCATGTTTAAAGTGATTTTCATGCTTCCAGGGGCTCGGGAAGTGAATTAAATACTATTTGGAGGCATTTAATGTTCAAGCAAAAACAGCTGATTTTTGACAAAAGAGATAACACCCCCCATTATGTCATGCTTCAGAAATGTGGAAAATGGTCCGTTTTCAAATGTTTTATTTTTGAAAGTCAGTTCACATTTGTAGGTGGATCATCAGTGTTAGAGATAAAATTAGCATTTTTAAAGTGATTTTCATGCTTCCAGGGGCCCTAAACACAAGATTTATGGAATGGTTAAAAGTGCACGAAAATGGCCAATTTACTCACTCTGAGTTCTCAAAAAGGGTTTCTTCACCCCGGGAAGTTAATTAAATACCATTTGGAGGCATTTAATGTTCAAGCAAAAACGGCTGATTTTCAACAAAAGAGATAACACCCCCCCCATTACGTCATGCTTCCGAAATGTGGAAAATGGTCCGTTTTCAAATGTTTTATTTTTGAACGGCAGTTCACATTTGTAGGTGGATCATCAGTGTTAGAGCTAAAATTAGCATGTTTAAAGTGATTTTCATGCTTCCAGGGGCTCGGGAAGTGAATTAAATACTATTTGGAGGCATTTAATGTTCAAGCAAAAACAGCTGATTTTTGACAAAAGAGATAACACCCCCCCCATTACTTCATGCTTCAGAAATGTGGAAAATGGTCCGTTTTCAAATGTTTTATTTTTGAACGTCAGTTCACATTTGTAGGTGGATCATCAGTGTTAGAGCTAAAATTAGCATGTTTAAAGTGATTTTCATGCTTCCAGTGGCCCTAAACACAAGATTTATGGAATGGTTAAAAGTGCATGAAAATGGCCAATTCACTCACTCTGAGTTCTCAAAAAGGGTTTCTTCACCCCGGGAAGTTAATTAAATACCATTTGGAGGCATTTAATGTTCGAGCAAAAACGGCTGATTTTCGACAAAAGAGATAACACCCCCCCATTACGTCATGCTTCAGAAATGTGGAAAATGGTCCGTTTTCAAATGTTTTATTTTTGAACATCAGTTCACATTTGTAGGTGGATCATCAGTGTTAGAGCTAAAATTAGCATGTTTAAAGTGATTTTCATGCTTCCAGGGGCCCTAAACACAAGATTTATGGAATGGTTAAAAGTGCGTGAAAATGGCCAATTTACTCACTCTGAGTTCTCAAAAAAGGTTTCTTCATCCCGGGAAGTTAATTAAATACCATTTGGAGGCATTTAATGTTCGAGTTAAAACGGATGATTTTCGACAAAAGAGATAACACCCCCCCCATTACGTCATGCTTCAAAAATGTGGAAAATGGTCCGTTTTCAAATGTTTTATTTTTGAACGTCAGTTCACATTTGTAGGTGGATCATCAGTGTTAGAGCTAAAATTAGCATGTTTAAAGTGATTTTCATGCTTCCAGGGGCTCGGGAAGTGAATTAAATACTATTTGGAGGCATTTAATGTTCAAGCAAAAACAGCTGATTTTTGACAAAAGAGATAACACCCCCCCATTGCGTCATGCTTCAGAAATGTGGAAAATGGTCCGTTTTCAAATGTTTTATTTTTGAACGTCAGTTCACATTTGTAGGTGGATCATCAGTGTTAGAGCTAAAATTAGCATGTTTAAAGTGATTTTCATGCTTCCAGGCGCCCTAAACACAAGATTTATGGAATGGTAAAAGTGCATGAAAATGGCCAATTTACTCACTCTGAGTTCTCAAAAAGGGTTTCTTCACCCCGGGAAGTTAATTAAATACCATTTGGAGGCATTTAATGTTCGAGCAAAAACGGCTGATTTTCGACAAAAGAGATAACACCCCCCCATTACGTCATGCTTCAGAAATGTGGAAAATGGTCCGTTTTCAAATGTTTTATTTTTGAACGTCAGTTCACATTTGTAGGTGGATCATCAGTGTTAGAGCTAAAATTAGCATGTTTAAAGTGATTTTCATGCTTCCAGGGGCTCGGGAAGTGAATTAAATACTATTTGGAGGCATTTAATGTTCAAGCAAAAACAGCTGATTTTTGACAAAAGAGATAACACCCCCCATTACATCATGCTTCAGAAACGTGGAAAATGGTCCGTTTTCAAATGTTTTAATTTTGAACGTCAGTTCACATTTGAAGGTGGATCATCAGTGTTAGAGCTAAAATTAGCATGTTTAAAGTGATTTTCATGCTTCCAGGAGCCCTAAACACAAGATTTATGGAATGGTTAAAAGTGCATGAAAATGGCCAATTTACTCACTCTGAGTTCTCAAAAAGGGTTTCTTCACCCCGGGAAGTT